>NW_027223355.1:135000-140000 GCF_030449975.1 Polyergus mexicanus
ACACACTCACACACACTCACACACACTCACACACTCACGCACACTCACGCACACTCACGCACACTCACGCACACTCACACACACTCACACACTCACACACTCACACAGACTCACACACTCACGCACACTCACACACACTCACGCACACTCACGCACACTCACGCACACTCACCCACACTCACACTCACACACACTCACACACACTCACGCACACTCACGCACACTCACGCACACTCACACACACTCACACTCAAACACACTAACACACTAACACACACTAACACACACTCACACACACTCACACACACTCTCACACACTCTCACACACTCACACACACTCATACACACTCACACACACTCACACACACTCACGCACACTCACACACACTCACACACACTCACACACACTCACACACACTCACACACACTCACACACTCACGCACACTCACGCACACTCACGCACACTCACACACACTCACACACTCACACACTCACACACTCACACAGACTCACACACTCACGCACACTCACACACACTCACACACACTCACACACACTCACACACACTCACACACACTCACACACACTCACACACTCACACACACTCACACTCACACACACTCACGCACACTCACGCACACTCACCCACACTCATCCTCACACACACTCACGCACACTCACGCACACTCACGCACACTCACCCACACTCACACACACTCACACTCACACACACTCACTCTCACTCACACACACTCACACACACTCACACACACTCACGCACACACTCACACACACACACACTCACACACTCACACACACTCACACACTCACACACTCACACACACTCACCCACACTCACGCACACTCACGCACACTCACACACACTCACACACACTCACACACACTCACACACACTCACACACACTCACACACACTCACACACACTCACACTCAAACACACTAACACACACTCACACACTCACACACTCACACAGACTCACACACTCACACAAACTCACACACTCACACACACTCACACACTCACACACACACTCACGCACACTCACGCACACTCACGCACACTCACACACACTCACACACACTCACACACAGTCACACACACTCACACACTCACACACACTCACACACACTCACACACTCACACACACTCACGCACACTCACACACTCACACACACTCACGCACACTCACGCACACTCACGCACACTCACACACACTCACACACACTCACGCACACACTCACACACACTCACACACACTCACACACACTCTCACACTCACACACACTCACACACACTCACACACACTCGCACACTCACGCACACTCACACACACTCACACACACTCACACACACTCACACACTCACGCACACTCACACACACTCACACACACTCACACTCACACACACTCACGCACACTCACGCACACTCACGCACACTCACGCACACTCACCCACACTCACCCACACTCACACTCACACACACTCACACACACTCACGCACACTCACGCACACTCACGCACACTCACACACACTCACACACACTCTCACACTCACACACTCACACACACTCACACACACACTCACACACACTCACACTCACACACACTCACACACACACACACTCACACACACTCACACACACTCACGCACACTCACACATACACACACTCACACACTCACACACACTCATACACACTCACACACACTCACACACACTCACGCACACTCACACACACTCACACACACTCACACACACTCACACACACTCACACACACTCACACACACTCACACACACTCACACACACTCACACACACTCACACACTCACGCACACTCACGCACACTCACGCACACTCACCCACACTCACACTCACACACACTCACACACACTCACACACACTCACACACACTCACACACACTCACACACACTCACACACACACTCACACACACTCAAACTCACACACACTCACACACACTCACACACACTCACACACACTCACACACACACACACACTCACACACACTCACACACACTCACACACACTCACACACACACTCACACACTCACACACACTCACACACACTCACACACTCTCACAGTCACACAGTCACACACACTCACACAGACTCACACACTCACACACTCACACACACTCACACACACTCACACACACTCACACACACTCACACACTCACGCACACTCACACACACTCACGCACACTCACGCACACTCACGCACTCACACACACACACTCACACACACACTCACACACACTCACACTCACACACACTCACACTCACACACACTCACACACACTCACACACACTCACACACATTCACACACACTCACACACTCACGCACACTCACACACACTCACGCACACTCACGCACACTCACGCACACTCACCCACACTCACCCACACTCACGCACACTCACACACTCACACACTCACACAGACTCACACACTCACACAGACTCACACACTCACACACACACTCACACACACTCACACACACTCACGCACACACACACTCACACACTCACACACACTCACACACTCACACACTCACACACTCACACACACACACACTCACTCTCACTCACACACACTCACACACACTCACAAACACTCACGCACACACTCACACACACACACACTCACACACTCACACACATTCACACACTCACACACTCACACACACTCACCCACACTCACGCACACTCACGCACACTCACGCACACTCACGCACACTCACCCACACTCACACACACTCACACACTCACGCACACTCACGCACACTCACGCACACTCACGCACACTCACCCACACTCACACTCACACACACTCACGCACACTCACGCACACACACGCACACACACACTCACACACTCACACACACTCACACACACTCACACACTCACACACACTCACACACACTCACACACACTCACACACACTCACACACACTCACACACACTCACACACACTCACACACATTCACACAGACTCACACACACTCACACACACTCACGCACACTCACGCACACTCACCCACACTCACACACACTCACACTCACACACACTCACTCTCACTCACACACACTCACACACACTCACACACACTCACGCACACACTCACACACACACACACTCACACACTCACACACATTCACACACTCACACACTCACACACACTCACCCACACTCACGCACACTCACGCACACTCACGCACACTCACGCACACTCACCCACACTCACCCACACTCACACTCACACACACTCACACACACTCACGCACACTCACGCACACTCACGCACACTCACACACACTCACACACACTCTCACACTCACACACTCACACACACTCACACACACACTCACACACACTCACACTCACACACACTCACACTCACACACACTCACACTCACACACACTCACACACACTCACACACACTCACGCACACTCACGCACACTCACACACTCACACACTCATACACACTCACACACACTCACACACACTCACGCACACTCACACACACTCACACACACTCACACACACTCACACACACTCACACACACTCACACACACTCACACACACTCACACACTCACGCACACTCACGCACACTCACGCACACTCACCCACACTCACACTCACACACACTCACACACACTCACACACACTCACACACACTCACACACACTCACACACACTCACACACACACTCACACACACTCAAACTCACACACACTCACACACACTCACACACACTCACACACACTCACACACACACACACACACTCACGCACACTCACGCACACTCACGCAGACTCACACACACTCACGCACACTCACACACACTCACACACTCACACACTCACACACTCACACACTCACACACTCACACACTCACACACTCACACAGACTCACACACTCACACACACTCACACACACTCACGCACACTCACGCACACTCACGCACACTCACGCACACTCACACACACTCACGCACACACTCACACACACTCACAGACACTCACACACACTCTCACACTCACACACACTCACACACACTCAAACTCACACACACTCACACACACTCACACACACTCACACACACTCACACACACTCACACACACTCACACACACTCACACACACTCACACACACTCACACACACTCACACACACTCTCACACACTCTCACACACTCTCACACACTCACACACACTCATACACACTCACACACACTCACACACACTCACGCACACTCACACACACTCACGCACACTCACGCACACTCACATACACTCACACACACTCACACACACTCACACACACTCACACACACTCACACACACTCACACACACTCACACACACTCACACACACTCACACACACTCACACACACTCACACACACACACACTCACACACTAACACACACTCACACACACTCACACACACTCACACACACTCACACACATTCACACACACTCACACCCACTCACACACACTCACACACACTCACACACTCACACACTCACACACACTCACATACACTCACACACTCACGCACACTCACGCACACTCACGCACACTCACACACACTCACACACACTCACACACTCACACACTCACACACTCACACAGACTCACACACTCACGCACACTCACGCACACTCACGCACACTCACGCACACTCACCCACACTCACACTCACACACACTCACGCACACTCACGCACACTCACGCACACTCACGCACACTCACACACACTCACACACTCACACACACTCACACACACTCACACACAATCACACACTCACACACACTCACACACTCACACACTCACACACTCACACAGACTCACACACTCACACACACTCACACACACTCACACACACTCACACACACTCACACACACTCACACACACTCACACACACTCACACACACTCACACACAC
>NW_027223355.1:155000-160000 GCF_030449975.1 Polyergus mexicanus
ACTCACACACTCACACACTCACACACACTCACCCACACTCACGCACACTCACGCACACTCACACACACTCACACACACTCACACACACTCACACACACTCACACACACTCACACACACTCACACACACTCACACTCAAACACACTAACACACACTCACACACTCACACACTCACACAGACTCACACACTCACACAAACTCACACACTCACACACACTCACACACTCACACACACACTCACGCACACTCACGCACACTCACGCACACTCACACACACTCACACACACTCACACACAGTCACACACACTCACACACTAAGCAGTGGTATCAACGCAGAGTACTCTCACACACACTCACGCACACTCACACACTCACACACACTCACGCACACTCACGCACACTCACGCACACTCACACACACTCACACACACTCACGCACACACTCACACACACTCACACACACTCACACACACTCTCACACTCACACACACTCACACACACTCACACACACTCGCACACTCACGCACACTCACACACACTCACACACACTCACACACACTCACACACTCACGCACACTCACACACACTCACACACACTCACACTCACACACACTCACGCACACTCACGCACACTCACGCACACTCACGCACACTCACCCACACTCACCCACACTCACACTCACACACACTCACACACACTCACGCACACTCACGCACACTCACGCACACTCACACACACTCACACACACTCTCACACTCACACACTCACACACACTCACACACACACTCACACACACTCACACTCACACACACTCACACACACACACACTCACACACACTCACACACACTCACGCACACTCACACATACACACACTCACACACTCACACACACTCATACACACTCACACACACTCACACACACTCACGCACACTCACACACACTCACACACACTCACACACACTCACACACACTCACACACACTCACACACACTCACACACACTCACACACACTCACACACACTCACACACTCACGCACACTCACGCACACTCACGCACACTCACCCACACTCACACTCACACACACTCACACACACTCACACACACTCACACACACTCACACACACTCACACACACTCACACACACACTCACACACACTCAAACTCACACACACTCACACACACTCACACACACTCACACACACTCACACACACACACACACTCACACACACTCACACACACTCACACACACTCACACACACACTCACACACTCACACACACTCACACACACTCACACACTCTCACAGTCACACAGTCACACACACTCACACAGACTCACACACTCACACACTCACACACACTCACACACACTCACACACACTCACACACACTCACACACTCACGCACACTCACACACACTCACGCACACTCACGCACACTCACGCACTCACACACACACACTCACACACACACTCACACACACTCACACTCACACACACTCACACTCACACACACTCACACACACTCACACACACTCACACACATTCACACACACTCACACACTCACGCACACTCACACACACTCACGCACACTCACGCACACTCACGCACACTCACCCACACTCACCCACACTCACGCACACTCACACACTCACACACTCACACAGACTCACACACTCACACAGACTCACACACTCACACACACACTCACACACACTCACACACACTCACGCACACACACACTCACACACTCACACACACTCACACACTCACACACTCACACACTCACACACACACACACTCACTCTCACTCACACACACTCACACACACTCACAAACACTCACGCACACACTCACACACACACACACTCACACACTCACACACATTCACACACTCACACACTCACACACACTCACCCACACTCACGCACACTCACGCACACTCACGCACACTCACGCACACTCACCCACACTCACACACACTCACACACTCACGCACACTCACGCACACTCACGCACACTCACGCACACTCACCCACACTCACACTCACACACACTCACGCACACTCACGCACACACACGCACACACACACTCACACACTCACACACACTCACACACACTCACACACTCACACACACTCACACACACTCACACACACTCACACACACTCACACACACTCACACACACTCACACACACTCACACACATTCACACAGACTCACACACACTCACACACACTCACGCACACTCACGCACACTCACCCACACTCACACACACTCACACTCACACACACTCACTCTCACTCACACACACTCACACACACTCACACACACTCACGCACACACTCACACACACACACACTCACACACTCACACACATTCACACACTCACACACTCACACACACTCACCCACACTCACGCACACTCACGCACACTCACGCACACTCACGCACACTCACCCACACTCACCCACACTCACACTCACACACACTCACACACACTCACGCACACTCACGCACACTCACGCACACTCACACACACTCACACACACTCTCACACTCACACACTCACACACACTCACACACACACTCACACACACTCACACTCACACACACTCACACTCACACACACTCACACTCACACACACTCACACACACTCACACACACTCACGCACACTCACGCACACTCACACACTCACACACTCATACACACTCACACACACTCACACACACTCACGCACACTCACACACACTCACACACACTCACACACACTCACACACACTCACACACACTCACACACACTCACACACACTCACACACTCACGCACACTCACGCACACTCACGCACACTCACCCACACTCACACTCACACACACTCACACACACTCACACACACTCACACACACTCACACACACTCACACACACTCACACACACACTCACACACACTCAAACTCACACACACTCACACACACTCACACACACTCACACACACTCACACACACACACACACACTCACGCACACTCACGCACACTCACGCAGACTCACACACACTCACGCACACTCACACACACTCACACACTCACACACTCACACACTCACACACTCACACACTCACACACTCACACACTCACACAGACTCACACACTCACACACACTCACACACACTCACGCACACTCACGCACACTCACGCACACTCACGCACACTCACACACACTCACGCACACACTCACACACACTCACAGACACTCACACACACTCTCACACTCACACACACTCACACACACTCAAACTCACACACACTCACACACACTCACACACACTCACACACACTCACACACACTCACACACACTCACACACACTCACACACACTCACACACACTCACACACACTCACACACACTCTCACACACTCTCACACACTCTCACACACTCACACACACTCATACACACTCACACACACTCACACACACTCACGCACACTCACACACACTCACGCACACTCACGCACACTCACATACACTCACACACACTCACACACACTCACACACACTCACACACACTCACACACACTCACACACACTCACACACACTCACACACACTCACACACACTCACACACACTCACACACACACACACTCACACACTAACACACACTCACACACACTCACACACACTCACACACACTCACACACATTCACACACACTCACACCCACTCACACACACTCACACACACTCACACACTCACACACTCACACACACTCACATACACTCACACACTCACGCACACTCACGCACACTCACGCACACTCACACACACTCACACACACTCACACACTCACACACTCACACACTCACACAGACTCACACACTCACGCACACTCACGCACACTCACGCACACTCACGCACACTCACCCACACTCACACTCACACACACTCACGCACACTCACGCACACTCACGCACACTCACGCACACTCACACACACTCACACACTCACACACACTCACACACACTCACACACAATCACACACTCACACACACTCACACACTCACACACTCACACACTCACACAGACTCACACACTCACACACACTCACACACACTCACACACACTCACACACACTCACACACACTCACACACACTCACACACACTCACACACACTCACACACACTCACACACACTCACACACACTCACACTCAAACACACTAACACACACTCACACACTCACACACTCACACAGACTCACACACTCACACAAACTCACACACTCACACACACTCACACACTCACACACACACTCACGCACACTCACGCACACTCACGCACACTCACACACACTCACACACACTCACACACAGTCACACACACTCACACACTCACACACACTCACACACACTCACACACTCACACACACTCACGCACACTCACACACTCACACACACTCACGCACACTCACGCACACTCACGCACACTCACACACACTCACACACACTCACGCACACACTCACACACACTCACACACACTCACACACACTCTCACACTCACACACACTCACACACACTCACACACACTCGCACACTCACGCACACTCACACACACTCACACACACTCACACACACTCACACACTCACGCACACTCACACACACTCACACACACTCACACTCACACACACTCACGCACACTCACGCACACTCACGCACACTCACGCACACTCACCCACACTCACCCACACTCACACTCACACACACTCACACACACTCACGCACACTCACGCACACTCACGCACACTCACACACACTCACACACACTCTCACACTCACACACTCACACACACTCACACACACACTCACACACACTCACACTCACACACACTCACACACACACACACTCACACACACTCACACACACTCACGCACACTCACACATACACACACTCACACACTCACACACACTCATACACACTCACACACACTCACACACACTCAC
>NW_027223355.1:197500-200000 GCF_030449975.1 Polyergus mexicanus
ACTCACACAGTCACACAGTCACACAGTCACACAGTCACACACACTCACACACACTCACACACACTCACGCACACTCACGCACACTCACGCACACTCACGCACACTCACGCACACTCACGCACACACTCACACACACTCACAGACACTCACACACACTCTCACACTCACACACACTCACACACACTCACACACTCACGCACACTCACACACACTCACACACACTCACACACACTCACACACTCACGCACACTCACGCACACTCACCCACACTCACACTCACACACACTCACGCACACTCACGCACACACACACTCACACACTCACACACACTCACACACTCACACACTCACACACTCACACACACACACACTCACACATACACACACTCACACACTCACACACACTCACACACACTCACACACTCACACACACTCACACACACTCACACACACTCACACACTCACACACACTCACACACTCACACACTCACACACTCACACACTCACACACTCACACAGTCACACACACTCACACACACTCACACAGTCACACAGTCACACACACTCACACACACACTCACACACACTCACACACTCACACACACACACTCACACACACACTCACGCTCACTCACTCTCACTCACACACACTCACTCTCACTCACACACACTCACACACACTCACACACACTCACACACACACTCACACACACACACACTCACACACTCACACACACTCACACACTCACACACTCACACACACTCACCCACACTCACGCACACTCACACACTCACACACTCACACACTCACACAGACTCACACACTCACACACTCACACACACTCACACACACTCACCCACACTCACGCACACTCACACACACACACTCACACACACTCACGCACACTCACGCACACTCACGCACTCACACTCACACACACTCACACACACACTCACACACACTCACACACACACACACACGCACACTCACGCACACTCACGCACACTCACACACACACACGCACACTCACGCACACTCACGCACACTCACGCACACTCACTCTCACTCACACACACTCACACACACTCAGACACACTCACACACACTCACACACACTCACACACTTACACACTCACACACTCACACACTCACACACACTCACACACACTCACACACACTCACACACAGTCACGCACACTCACGCACACTCACTCACACTTACTTACACTCACTCACACACACTCACACACTCACTCACACTCACACACACTCACACACACTCACGCACACTCACGCACACTCACCCACACACTCACACACACTCACACACACTCACACACACTCACACACACTCACACACACTCACACACACTCACACACACTCAAACACACTAACACACACTAACACACACTCACACACTCACGCACACTCACGCACACTCACGCACACTCACGCACACTCACGCACACTCACCCACACTCACACTCACACACACTCACACACACTCACGCACACTCACCCACACTCATACTCACACACACTCACACACACTCACGCACACTCACACACACTCACACACACTCACACACACTCACACACTCACGCACACTCACGCACACTCACACACACTCACACACTCACACACTCACACACTCACACACTCACACAGACTCACACACTCACACAAACTCACACACTCACACACACTCACACACTCACACACACACTCACACACACACTCACACATACTTACACACTCACACACACTCACACACACTCACACACTCACACAGTCACACAGTCACACACACTCACACACACACACACTCACACACTCACGCACACTCACACACACTCACACACACTCACACACACTCACACACACTCACACACACTCACACACATTCACACAGACTCACACACACTCACACACACTCACACACACTCACGCACACTCACCCACACTCACACACACTCACACTCACACACACTCACACACACTCACACACACTCACACACACTCACACACACTCACACACTCACGCACACTCACGCACACTCACGCACACTCACGCACACTCACCCACACTCACACTCACACACACTCACACACACTCACACACACTCACACACACTCACACACACTCACACACACTCACACACACACTCACACACACTCAAACTCACACACACTCACACACACTCACACACACTCACACACACTCACACACACTCACACACACTCACACACACTCACACACACTCACACACACTCACACACACTCACACACACTCACACACACTCACACACTCACACACACTCACGCACACTCACACACTCACGCACACTCACGCACACTCACGCACACTCACGCACACTCACACACACTCACACACACTCACACACACTCACACACACTCACACACACTCACACACACACACACTCACACACTAACACACACTCACACACACTCACACACTCACGCACACTCACGCAC
>NW_027223356.1:0-2500 GCF_030449975.1 Polyergus mexicanus
AAGCAGTGGTATCAACGCAGAGTACTTTACGAGATATTTTATATCTTAATTTGATGTATTTTGATATAAAATACAAAATATCTCGTAAAATATTTAATTTTTGATCATTTTACCATAATACTTTTATGTGTAAAATAATTAAACAAATCAAGTGATGCAAAAAAAAAAAAATGCGTAGATGTTTTTAATTATTACTTGTTTACAGACAATATATCATACATAAAACACATATACGATATATAACAAAAAAAAAACCATATATAAATAAAAATATTCTAAGACCGGTTCTACAATAAATCGTATGTCGTTAATCGTAAGGAAATTGACCAATCACAGTCGATAATTCCCCCAAAAAATGGACTGTGGTCGGTCAATTTTGCTTACGGCTAACGACATACGACTTATTGTAGAACCGGCCTAATGCGGCGTCTACAATAGAGATTTTAAGCCATAAGCCTTAAGAAAT
Organism: Polyergus mexicanus; assembly: GCF_030449975.1. NCBI lineage: Eukaryota > Metazoa > Arthropoda > Insecta > Hymenoptera > Formicidae > Polyergus > Polyergus mexicanus. The sequence goes on from NW_027223356.1 coordinate 467, forward strand.
TGGCCAATCACAGTCGAGTATTCTTCTCATATTTGATTGTGATTGGTCAATTTCGTAAGGCTTAGGGCTTAGATTCTCTATTGTAGACGCCGCATAACAGGTCGTTTTTCTATATTGCTTACTGCACACATGACAGATATCCTAACCTCATGTATGTCACTATTTTAATATCTCTTTGGTAAGTATTCTTTGCTAATATGATAGAACTTGGGTACTTTAGTAATGTGGGTCAGTTTTTATTGTTAAATATAAACAATAATAAGACGTTACAATTAAAAACGAGTATTTTCTGTTATATCTTCTTAGCTTATAATACAAAAGTATGTAAATGTAACATAAGCCTAATAATTTTCAAGTCAATTTCTTTTATTTACAGTAAGATCGTTATGCTAGAAATAATGCATTTTTTTTTTAAGTATTGTGTTTTCTGACTCTTTGTTCAACTTAAAGAAAGACTGAATTGTGGTGATGACAATTATGCTGGTAAGATTGCTTTATGAGATGTTAATGTCACGCTGCATATTTATATTAGATCATGTTTATTTTCGTATTAAGCAGGCAGAAGCAATAGATCGGCACTTTGTAAACCAGGGATCCAGCTTGCATCAAATGTATGGATGGAATCCATTTACAACACACGAGAATCTTTTAAGCGAAAGTTCAATAATATAGTCTCCGCTAATAGAATCTTGTGATCTGTAATGGAATGATCAACGCTCATTCACCAACTTGTGTGTGTGAGTGAGTGTGTGACAGAGTGTGACTGAGTGTGAGTGAGTGTGTAAGTGAGTGTGAGTGTGAGTGAGTGTGTGAGTGAGTGAGTCAGTGTGAGTGAGTGAGTCAGTGTGAGTGAGTGTGACAAAGTGTGCGTGAGTGTGAGTGAGTGTGAGTCAGTGTAAGTGAGTGTGAGTGTGAGTGAGTGTGAGTGAGTGTGTGAGTGAGTGAGTCAGTGTGAGTGAGTGAGTCAGTGTGAGTGAGTGTGAGTGAGTGTTAGCGAGTGTGTGAGCAAGTGTGAGTGAGTGTGAGTGAGTGTGAGTGAGTGTGAGTGAGCGTGAGTGAGTGTGAGTGAGTGAGTGAGTGTGAGTGCGAGAGAGTACAAGTGAGTGTGAGTGATAGTGAGTGAGCGTGCGTGAGTGTAAGTGAGTGTGAGTGAGTGTGAGTGAGTGTGAGTGAGTGTGAGTGAGTGTGAGCGAGTGTGTGAGCGAGTGTGTGAGCAAGTGTGAGTGAGTGTGAGTGAGTGTTAGCGAGTGTGTGAGCAAGTGTGAGTGAGTGTGAGTGAGTGAGTGAGTGTGTGAGTGTGAGTGAGTGTGAGTGAGTGTGAGTGAGGGTGTGAGTGAGTGTGAGTGTGCGTGAGTGTGCGTGAGTGTGCGTGAGTGTGTGAGTGTGTGAGTGTGTGTGAGTGTGTGAGTGTGAGTGTGAGTGTGTGTGAGTGTGTGTGAGTGTGTGAGTGTGTGAGTGTGTGAGTGTGTGAGTGCGTGTGAGTGCGTGAGTGCGTGAGTGTGTGTGAGTGTGTGTGAGTGTGTGAGTGTGTGTGAGTGTGTGTGAGTGTGTGTGAGTGTGTGTGAGTGTGTGTGAGTGTTTGAGTGTGTGAGTGTGAGTGAGTGTGTGAGTGTGTGTATGTGTGAGTATGTGTGAGTGTGTGTGAGTGTGTGTGAGTGTGTGAGTGTGTGAGTGTGTGTGAGTGTGTGAGTGTGTGTGTGCGTGAGTGTGCGTGAGTGTGTGTGAGTGTGAGTGTGGGTGAGTGTGGGTGAGTGTGCGTGAGTGTGCGTGAGTGTGAGTGTGGGTGAGTGTGTGTGAGTGTGTGTGAGTGTGCGTGAGTGTGTGAGTGTGTGTGAGTGTGTGTGAGTGTGTGTGAGTGTGTGTGAGTGTGTGTGAGTGTGTGTGAGTGTGCGTGAGTGTGCGTGAGTGTGTGTGAGTGTGTGAGTGTGCGTGAGTGTGTGTGAGTGTGTGAGTGTGTGTGAGTGTGTGTGAGTGTGTGACTGTGTGTGAGTGTGTGTGAGTGTGCGTGAGTGTGCGTGAGTGTGCGTGAGTGTG
>NW_027223356.1:7500-12500 GCF_030449975.1 Polyergus mexicanus
TGTGTGAGTGTGTGAGTGTGTGTGTGTGTGTGAGTGTGTGAGTGTGTGAGTGTGTGTGAGTGTGCGTGAGTGTGTGTGAGTGTGTGTGAGTGTGTGTGAGTGTGTGTGAGTGTGTGTGAGTGTGTGAGTGTGTTAGTGTGTGTGTGTGAGTGTGTGTGAGTGTGTGTGAGTGTGTGAGTCTGTGTGAGTGCGTGAGTGTGCGTGAGTGTGTGTGCGTGTGTGTGAGTGTGTGTGTGAGTGTGTGAGTGTGTGTGAGTGTGTGAGTGTGTGTGTGAGTGTGTGTGAGTGTGTGTGAGTGTGTGTGAGTGTGCGTGAGTGTGTGAGTCTGTGTGAGTGTGAGTGTGCGTGAGTGTGTGGGAGTGTGCGTGAGTGTGCGTGAGTGTGCGTGAGTGTGTGAGTGTGTGAGTCTGTGTGAGTGTGTGAGTGTGTGAGTGTGTGAGTGTGTGAGTGTGTGTGAGTGTGTGTGAGTGTGTGTGAGTGTGCGTGAGTGTGTGTGAGTGTGTGTGAGTGTGTGAGTGTGTGTGTGAGTGTGTGTGAGTGTGTGTGAGTGTGTGTGAGTGTGTGTGAGTGTGTGTGAGTGTGCGTGAGTGTGCGTGAGTGTGCGTGAGTGTGCGTGAGTGTGTGTGAGTGTGTAAGTGTGTGTGTGAGTGTGTGTGAGTGTGTGTGAGTGTGGGTGAGTGTGCGTGAGTGTGTGAGTCTGTGTGAGTGTGAGTGTGTGTGAGCGTGTGTAAGTATGTGTGAGTGTGTGTGTGAGTGTGTGAGTGTGTGCGTGAGTGTGCGTGAGTGCGTGAGTGTGTGAGTGTGTGTGTGAGTGTGTGTGAGTGTGGGTGAGTGTGCGTGAGTGTGCGTGAGTGTGCGTGAGTGTGCGTGAGTGTGCGTGAGTGTGCGTGAGTGTGTGAGAGTGTGTGTGAGTGTGTGAGTGTGTGTGAGTGTGCGTGAGTGTGCGTGAGTGTGCGTGAGTGTGTGAGTGTGTGTGAGTGTGTGTGAGTGTGTGAGTGTGTGAGTGTGTGAGTGTGTGAGTGTGTGTGAGTGTGTGTGAGTGTGTGTGAGTGAGAGTGAGTGTGTGTGAGTGTGTGTGAGTGAGAGTGAGTGAGCGTGAGTGTGTGTGTGAGTGTGTGTGTGTGTGAGTGTGTGAGTGTGTGTGTGAGTGTGTGTGTGTGTGAGTGTGTGAGTGTGTGTGAGTGTGTGAGTGTTTGAGTGTGTGTGAGTGTGTGTTAGTGTGTGTTAGTGTGTGTGACTGTGTGAGTGTGTGTGAGTGTGTGTGAGTGTGTAAGTATGTGTGAGTGTGTGTGAGTGTGTGTGAGTGTGTGCGTGAGTGTGCGTGAGTGTGTGAGTGTGTGTGAGTGTGTGAGTCTGTGTGAGTGTGTGAGTGTGTGAGTGTGTGAGTGTGTGTGAGTGTGCGTGAGTGTGCGTGGGTGTGCGTGAGTGTGTGTGAGTGTGTGTGAGTGTGTGTGAGTGTGTGTGAGTGTGTGTGAGTGTGTGTGAGTGTGTGTGAGTGTGTGTGAGTGTGTGTGAGTGTGTGTGAGTGTGTGTGAGTGTGTGTGAGTGTGTGTGAGTGTGAGTGTGGGTGAGTGTGCGTGAGTGTGCGTGAGTGTGTGTGAGTGTGTGTGAGTGTGTGTGAGTCTGTGTGAGTGTGTGTGTGTGTGTGTGAGTGTGTGTGAGTGTGTGTGAGTCTGTGTGAGTGTGTGTGAGTGTGTGTGAGTGTGTGTGAGTGTGTGAGTGTGTGTGTGTGTGAGTGTGTGTGACTGTGTGACTGTGTGAGTGTGTGAGTGTGTGTGAGTGTGTGTGAGTGTGAGTGTGTGTGTGAGTGTGTGTGTGAGTGTGTGTGTGAGTGTGTGAGTGTGTGTGAGTGTGTGAGTGTGTGAGTGTGTGTGAGTGTGCGTGAGTGTGCGTGAGGGTGCGTGAGTGTGTGTGAGTGTGTGTGAGTGTGAGTGTGGGTGAGTGTGCGTGAGTGTGCGTGAGTGTGCGTGAGTGTGCGTGAGTGTGTGTGAGTGTGCGTGAGTGTGTGAGTCTGTGTGAGTGTGTGAGTGTGTGAGTGTGTGAGTGTGTGTGAGTGTGCGTGAGTGTGCGTGAGTGTGCGTGAGTGTGTGAGTGTGTGTGAGTGTGTGTGAGTGTGTGTGAGTGTGTGTGAGTGTGTGTGAGTGTGCGTGAGTGTGTGTGAGTGTGTGTGAGTGTGTATGAGTGTGTGTGAGTGTGTGAGAGTGTGTGAGAGTGTGTGTGAGTGTGTGTGAGTGTGTGTTAGTGTGTGTTAGTGTGTTTGAGTGTGAGTGTGTGTGAGTGTGTGTGAGTGTGTGTGAGTGTGTGTGTGTGAGTGTGTGTGACTGTGTGACTGTGTGAGTGTGTGTGAGTGTGTGTGACTGTGTGAGTGTGTGAGTGTGTGTGAGTGTGTGTGAGTGTGTGAGTGTGTGAGTGTGTGTGAGTGTGTGAGTGTGTGTATGTGTGAGTGTGTGTGCGAGTGTGTGAGTGTGTGAGTGTGTGTGAGTGTGTGTGAGTGTGTGAGTGTGTGTGTGCGTGTGTGTGCGTGAGTGTGCGTGAGTGTGTGTGAGTGTGAGTGTGGGTGAGTGTGCGTGAGTGTGCGTGAGTGTGCGTGAGTGTGCGTGAGTGTGTGAGTGTGTGTGAGTGTGTGTGAGTGTGTGTGAGTGTGCGTGAATGTGTGTGAGTGTGTGAGTGTGTGTGAGTGTGTGTGAGTGTTTGAGTGTGTGAGAGTGTGTGTGAGTGTGTGTGAGTGTGTGAGTGTGTGTATGTGTGAGTGTGTGAGTGTGTGTGTGAGTGTGTGAGTGTGTGTATGTGTGTGTGTGTGTGAGTGTGTGAGTGCGTGAGTGTGTGAGTGTGTGTGAGTGTGTGTGAGTGTGTGTGAGTGTGTGTGAGTGTGTGTGAGTGTGAGTGTGTGTGAGTGTGGGTGAGTGTGCGTGAGTGTGTGTGAGTGTGTGTGAGTGTGTGTGAGTCTGTGTGAATGTGTGTGAGTGTGTGTGAGTGTGTGTGAGTGTGTGTGAGTGTGTGTGAGTGTGTGTGAGTGTGCGTGAGTGTGTGAGTGTGTGTGTGTGTGAGTGTGTGTGACTGTGTGACTGTGTGAGTGTGTGAGTGTGTGTGAGTGTGTGTGAGTGTGTAAGTATGTGTGAGTGTGTGTGTGAGTGTGTGTGTGAGTGTGTGAGTGTGTGTGAGTGTGTGAGTTTGTGTGAGTGTGTGAGTCTGTGTGAGTGTGTGAGTGTGTGAGTGTGTGAGTGTGTGAGTGTGTGTGAGTGTGCGTGAGTGTGCGTGAGTGTGTGAGTGTGTGTGAGTGTGTGTGAGTGTGTGTGAGTGTGCGTGAGTGTGTGTGAGTGTGTGTGAGTATGAGTGTGGGTGAGTGTGCGTGAGTGTGTGTGAGTGTGTGTGAGTGTGAGTGTGGGTGAGTGTGCGTGAGTGTGCGTGAGTGTGCGTGAGTGTGCGTGAGTGTGCGTGAGTGTGTGAGTGTGTGTTAGTGTGTGTTAGTGTGTTTGAGTGTGTGTGAGTGTGTGTGAGTGTGTGTGAGTGTGTGTGAGTGTGTGTGAGTGTGTGTGAGTGTGTGTGAGTGTGTGGGTGAGTGTGCGTGAGTGTGCGTGAGTGTGTGTGAGTGTGTGTGAGTGTGAGTGAGTGTGTGAGTGTGTGTGAGTGAGTGTAAGTAAGTGTGAGTGAGTGTGCGTGAGTGTGCGTGACTGTGTGTGAGTGTGTGTGAGTGTGTGTGAGTGTGTGTGAGTGTGTGAGTGTGTGAGTGTGTAAGTGTGTGAGTGTGTGTGAGTGTGTGTGAGTGTGTCTGAGTGTGTGTGAGTGTGTGTGAGTGAGAGTGAGTGTGCGTGAGTGTGCGTGAGTGTGCGTGAGTGTGCGTGTGTGTGTGTGAGTGTGCGTGAGTGTGCGTGAGTGTGCGTGTGTGTGTGTGTGTGAGTGTGTGTGAGTGTGTGTGTGAGTGTGTGTGAGTGTGAGTGCGTGAGTGTGCGTGAGTGTGCGTGAGTGTGTGTGAGTGTGTGTGTGTGAGTGTGCGTGAGTGTGGGTGAGTGTGTGTGAGTGTGTGTGAGTGTGTGAGTCTGTGTGAGTGTGTGAGTGTGTGAGTGTGTGAGTGTGCGTGAGTGTGGGTGAGTGTGTGTGAGTGTGTGAGTGTGTGAGTGTGTGTGAGTGTGTGAGTGTGTGTGTGTGTGAGTGTGTGTGTGAGTGTGTGTGAGTGTGTGTGAGTGTGTGTGAGTGAGAGTGAGTGTGTGTGAGTGAGAGTGAGTGAGCGTGAGTGTGTGTGTGAGTGTGTGTGTGTGAGTGTGTGAGTGTGTGTGAGTGTGTGTGTGAGTGTGTGTGACTGTGTGACTGTGTGAGTGTGTGTGAGTGTGTGTGAGTGTGTGAGTGTGTGAGTGTGTGAGTGTGTGAGTGTGTGAGTGTGTGAGTGTGTGTGAGTGTGTGAGTGTGTGTGAGTGTGTGTGAGTGTGTGTGAGTGTGTGAGTGTGTGTGAGTGTGTGTGAGTGTGTGAGTGTGTGTATGTGTGAGTGTGTGTGTGTGTGAGTGTGTGAGTGTGTGAGTGTGTGAGTGTGTGTGAGTGTGTGAGTGTGTGTGTGCGTGAGTGTGCGTGAGTGTGTGTGAGTGTGAGTGTGGGTGAGTGTGCGTGAGTGTGCGTGAGTGTGTGAGTGTGTGTGAGTGTGTGTGAGTGTGTGTGAGTGTGCGTGAGTGTGTGAGTGTGTGTGAGTGTGTGTGAGTGTGAGAGTGTGTGTGAGTGTCTGTGAGTGTGTGTGAGTGTGTGCGTGAGTGTGCGTGAGTGTGCGTGAGTGTGCGTGAGTGTGCGTGAGTGTGCGTGAGTGTGTGTGAGTGTGTGTGAGTGTGTGTGACTGTGTGACTGTGTGACTGTGTGACTGTGTGAGTGTGTAAGTATGTGTGAGTGTGTGTGTGAGTGTGTGTGTGAGTGTGTGAGTGTGTGTGAGTGTGTGAGTTTGTGTGAGTGTGTGAGTCTGTGTGAGTGTGTGAGTGTGTGAGTGTGTGTGAGTGTGCGTGAGTGTGCGTGAGTGTGCGTG
>NW_027223356.1:60000-62500 GCF_030449975.1 Polyergus mexicanus
AGTGTGTGTGTGAGTGTGTGTGTGAGTGTGTGAGTGTGTGTGAGTGTGTGAGTTTGTGTGAGTGTGTGAGTCTGTGTGAGTGTGTGAGTGTGTGAGTGTGTGAGTGTGTGAGTGTGTGTGAGTGTGCGTGAGTGTGCGTGAGTGTGTGAGTGTGTGTGAGTGTGTGTGAGTGTGTGTGAGTGTGCGTGAGTGTGTGTGAGTGTGTGTGAGTATGAGTGTGGGTGAGTGTGCGTGTGTGTGTGTGAGTGTGTGTGAGTGTGAGTGTGGGTGAGTGTGCGTGAGTGTGCGTGAGTGTGCGTGAGTGTGCGTGAGTGTGTGAGTGTGTGTTAGTGTGTGTTAGTGTGTTTGAGTGTGTGTGAGTGTGTGTGAGTGTGTGTGAGTGTGTGTGAGTGTGTGTGAGTGTGTGTGAGTGTGTGGGTGAGTGTGCGTGAGTGTGCGTGAGTGTGTGTGAGTGTGTGTGAGTGTGAGTGAGTGTGTGAGTGTGTGTGAGTGAGTGTAAGTAAGTGTGAGTGAGTGTGCGTGAGTGTGCGTGACTGTGTGTGAGTGTGTGTGAGTGTGTGTGAGTGTGTGTGAGTGTGTGTGAGTGTGTGAGTGTGTGAGTGTGTAAGTGTGTGAGTGTGTGTGAGTGTGTCTGAGTGTGTGTGAGTGTGTGTGAGTGAGAGTGAGTGTGCGTGAGTGTGCGTGAGTGTGCGTGTGTGTGTGTGAGTGTGCGTGAGTGTGCGTGAGTGTGCGTGTGTGTGTGTGTGTGAGTGTGTGTGAGTGTGTGTGTGAGTGTGTGTGAGTGTGAGTGCGTGAGTGTGCGTGAGTGTGCGTGAGTGTGTGTGAGTGTGTGTGAGTGTGTGTGTGTGAGTGTGCGTGAGTGTGGGTGAGTGTGTGTGAGTGTGTGTGAGTGTGTGAGTGTGCGTGAGTGTGCGTGAGTGTGCGTGAGTGTGTGAGTGTGCGTGAGTGTGCGTGAGTGTGCGTGAGTGTGCGTGAGTGTGTGAGTGTGTGTGAGTGTGTGTGAGTGTGTGTGAGTGTGCGTGAATGTGTGTGAGTGTGTGAGTGTGTGTGAGTGTGTGTGAGTGTTTGAGTGTGTGAGAGTGTGTGTGAGTGTGTGTGAGTGTGTGAGTGTGTGTATGTGTGAGTGTGTGAGTGTGTGTGTGAGTGTGTGAGTGTGTGTATGTGTGTGTGTGTGTGAGTGTGTGAGTGTGTGAGTGTGTGAGTGTGTGTGAGTGTGTGAGTGTGTGTGTGCGTGAGTGTGTGTGAGTGTGTGTGAGTGTGTGTGTGAGTGTGTGAGTCTGTGTGAGTGTGTGAGTCTGTGTGAGTGTGTGAGTGTGTGAGTGTGCGTGAGTGTGGGTGAGTGTGGGTGAGTGTGCGTGAGTGTGCGTGAGTGTGCGTGAGTGTGTGTGAGTGTGCGTGAGTGTGTGAGTGTGTGTGAATGTGTGTGAGTGTGTGTGAGTGTGTGTGAGTGTGTGTGAGTGTGAGTGTGTGTGAGTGTGAGTGTGTGTGAGTGTGTGTGTGAGTGTGTGTGTGTGAGTGCGTGAGTGTGCGTGAGTGTGCGTGAGTGTGTGTGAGTGTGCGTGAGTGTGTGAGTGTGTGTGAGTGTGTGTGAGTGTGTGTGAGTGTGTGTGAGTGTGTGTGAGTGTGTGTGAGTGTGTGAGTGTGTGAGTCTGTGTGAGTGTGTGTGACTGTGTGACTGTGTGAGTGTGTGAGTGTGTGTGAGTGTGTGTGAATGTGTGTGAGTGTGTGTGAGTGTGTGTGAGTGTGTGAGTGTGTGAGTGTGTGAGTGTGTGTGAGTGTGCGTGAGTGTGTGAGTCTGTGTGAGTGTGTGAGTGTGTGAGTGTGTGAGTGTGTGTGAGTGTGCGTGAGTGTGCGTGAGTGTGCGTGAGTGTGTGAGTGTGTGTGAGTGTGTGTGAGTGTGTGTGAGTGTGCGTGAGTGTGTGTGAGTGTGTGTGAGTGTGTATGAGTGTGTGTGAGTGTGTGAGAGTGTGTGAGAGTGTGTGTGAGTGTGTGTGAGTGTGTGTTAGTGTGTGTTAGTGTGTTAGTGTGTTTGAGTGTGAGTGTGTGTGAGTGTGTGTGAGTGTGTGTGAGTGTGTGTGAGTGTGTGTGAGTGTGTGTGAGTGTGTGTGAGTGTGTGTGAGTGTGCGTGAGTGTGTGTGAGTGTGTGTGAGTGTGTATGAGTGTGTGTGAGTGTGTGAGAGTGTGTGAGAGTGTGTGTGAGTGTGTGTGAGTGTGTGTTAGTGTGTGTTAGTGTGTTTGAGTGTGAGTGTGTGTGAGTGTGTGTGAGTGTGTGTGAGTGTGTGTGTGAGTGTGTGTGACTGTGTGAGTGTGTGTGAGTGTGTGTGACTGTGTGAGTGTGTGAGTGTGTGTGAGTGTGTGTGAGTGTGTGAGTGTGTGTGTGCGTGTGTGTGCGTGAGTGTGCGTGAGTGTGTGTGAGTGTGAGTGTGGGTGAGTGTGCGTGAGTGTGCGTGAGTGTGCGTGAGTGTGCGTGAGTGTGTGAGTGTGTGTGAGTGTGTGTGAG
>NW_027223356.1:75000-77500 GCF_030449975.1 Polyergus mexicanus
TGAGTGTGTGTGAGTGTGTGTTAGTGTGTGTTAGTGTGTTTGAGTGTGAGTGTGTGTGAGTGTGTGTGAGTGTGTGTGAGTGTGTGTGTGAGTGTGTGTGACTGTGTGACTGTGTGAGTGTGTGTGAGTGTGTGTGACTGTGTGAGTGTGTGAGTGTGTGTGAGTGTGTGTGAGTGTGTGAGTGTGTGAGTGTGTGTGAGTGTGTGAGTGTGTGTATGTGTGAGTGTGTGTGCGAGTGTGTGAGTGTGTGAGTGTGTGTGAGTGTGTGTGAGTGTGTGAGTGTGTGTGTGCGTGTGTGTGCGTGAGTGTGCGTGAGTGTGTGTGAGTGTGAGTGTGGGTGAGTGTGCGTGAGTGTGCGTGAGTGTGCGTGAGTGTGCGTGAGTGTGTGAGTGTGTGTGAGTGTGTGTGAGTGTGTGTGAGTGTGCGTGAATGTGTGTGAGTGTGTGAGTGTGTGTGAGTGTGTGTGAGTGTTTGAGTGTGTGAGAGTGTGTGTGAGTGTGTGTGAGTGTGTGAGTGTGTGTATGTGTGAGTGTGTGAGTGTGTGTGTGAGTGTGTGAGTGTGTGTATGTGTGTGTGTGTGTGAGTGTGTGAGTGCGTGAGTGTGTGAGTGTGTGTGAGTGTGTGTGAGTGTGTGTGAGTGTGTGTGAGTGTGTGTGAGTGTGAGTGTGTGTGAGTGTGGGTGAGTGTGCGTGAGTGTGTGTGAGTGTGTGTGAGTGTGTGTGAGTCTGTGTGAATGTGTGTGAGTGTGTGTGAGTGTGTGTGAGTGTGTGTGAGTGTGTGTGAGTGTGTGTGAGTGTGCGTGAGTGTGTGAGTGTGTGTGTGTGTGAGTGTGTGTGACTGTGTGACTGTGTGAGTGTGTGAGTGTGTGTGAGTGTGTGTGAGTGTGTAAGTATGTGTGAGTGTGTGTGTGAGTGTGTGTGTGAGTGTGTGAGTGTGTGTGAGTGTGTGAGTTTGTGTGAGTGTGTGAGTCTGTGTGAGTGTGTGAGTGTGTGAGTGTGTGAGTGTGTGAGTGTGTGTGAGTGTGCGTGAGTGTGCGTGAGTGTGTGAGTGTGTGTGAGTGTGTGTGAGTGTGTGTGAGTGTGCGTGAGTGTGTGTGAGTGTGTGTGAGTATGAGTGTGGGTGAGTGTGCGTGAGTGTGTGTGAGTGTGTGTGAGTGTGAGTGTGGGTGAGTGTGCGTGAGTGTGCGTGAGTGTGCGTGAGTGTGCGTGAGTGTGCGTGAGTGTGTGAGTGTGTGTTAGTGTGTGTTAGTGTGTTTGAGTGTGTGTGAGTGTGTGTGAGTGTGTGTGAGTGTGTGTGAGTGTGTGTGAGTGTGTGTGAGTGTGTGTGAGTGTGTGGGTGAGTGTGCGTGAGTGTGCGTGAGTGTGTGTGAGTGTGTGTGAGTGTGAGTGAGTGTGTGAGTGTGTGTGAGTGAGTGTAAGTAAGTGTGAGTGAGTGTGCGTGAGTGTGCGTGACTGTGTGTGAGTGTGTGTGAGTGTGTGTGAGTGTGTGTGAGTGTGTGAGTGTGTGAGTGTGTAAGTGTGTGAGTGTGTGTGAGTGTGTGTGAGTGTGTCTGAGTGTGTGTGAGTGTGTGTGAGTGAGAGTGAGTGTGCGTGAGTGTGCGTGAGTGTGCGTGAGTGTGCGTGTGTGTGTGTGAGTGTGCGTGAGTGTGCGTGAGTGTGCGTGTGTGTGTGTGTGTGAGTGTGTGTGAGTGTGTGTGTGAGTGTGTGTGAGTGTGAGTGCGTGAGTGTGCGTGAGTGTGCGTGAGTGTGTGTGAGTGTGTGTGTGTGAGTGTGCGTGAGTGTGGGTGAGTGTGTGTGAGTGTGTGTGAGTGTGTGAGTGTGTGAGTCTGTGTGAGTGTGTGAGTGTGTGAGTGTGTGAGTGTGCGTGAGTGTGGGTGAGTGTGTGTGAGTGTGTGAGTGTGTGAGTGTGTGTGAGTGTGTGAGTGTGTGTGTGTGTGAGTGTGTGTGTGAGTGTGTGTGAGTGTGTGTGAGTGTGTGTGAGTGAGAGTGAGTGTGTGTGAGTGAGAGTGAGTGAGCGTGAGTGTGTGTGTGAGTGTGTGTGTGTGAGTGTGTGAGTGTGTGTGAGTGTGTGTGTGAGTGTGTGTGACTGTGTGACTGTGTGAGTGTGTGTGAGTGTGTGTGAGTGTGTGAGTGTGTGAGTGTGTGAGTGTGTGAGTGTGTGAGTGTGTGAGTGTGTGTGAGTGTGTGAGTGTGTGTGAGTGTGTGTGAGTGTGTGTGAGTGTGTGAGTGTGTGTGAGTGTGTGTGAGTGTGTGAGTGTGTGTATGTGTGAGTGTGTGTGTGTGTGAGTGTGTGAGTGTGTGAGTGTGTGAGTGTGTGTGAGTGTGTGAGTGTGTGTGTGCGTGAGTGTGCGTGAGTGTGTGTGAGTGTGAGTGTGGGTGAGTGTGCGTGAGTGTGCGTGAGTGTGTGAGTGTGTGTGAGTGTGTGTGAGTGTGTGTGAGTGTGCGTGAGTGTGTGAGTGTGTGTGAGTGTGTGTGAGTGTGAGAGTGTGTGTGAGTGTCTG
>NW_027223356.1:82500-85000 GCF_030449975.1 Polyergus mexicanus
TGTGTGAGTGTGTGTGAGTTTGAGTGTGTGTGAGTGTGTGTGTGAGTGTGTGAGTGTGTGTATGTGTGTGTGTGTGTGAGTGTGTGAGTGCGTGAGTGTGTGAGTGCGTGTGAGTGTGTGTGAGTGTGTGTGAGTGTGTGTGAGTGTGTGTGAGTGTGAGTGTGTGTGAGTGTGGGTGAGTGTGCGTGAGTGTGTGTGAGTGTGTGTGAGTGTGTGTGAGTCTGTGTGAATGTGTGTGAGTGTGTGTGAGTGTGTGTGAGTGTGTGTGAGTGTGTGTGAGTGTGTGTGAGTGTGCGTGAGTGTGTGAGTGTGTGTGTGTGTGAGTGTGTGTGACTGTGTGACTGTGTGAGTGTGTGAGTGTGTGTGAGTGTGTGTGAGTGTGTAAGTATGTGTGAGTGTGTGTGTGAGTGTGTGTGTGAGTGTGTGAGTGTGTGTGAGTGTGTGAGTTTGTGTGAGTGTGTGAGTCTGTGTGAGTGTGTGAGTGTGTGAGTGTGTGAGTGTGTGAGTGTGTGTGAGTGTGCGTGAGTGTGCGTGAGTGTGTGAGTGTGTGTGAGTGTGTGTGAGTGTGTGTGAGTGTGCGTGAGTGTGTGTGAGTGTGTGTGAGTATGAGTGTGGGTGAGTGTGCGTGAGTGTGTGTGAGTGTGTGTGAGTGTGAGTGTGGGTGAGTGTGCGTGAGTGTGCGTGAGTGTGCGTGAGTGTGCGTGAGTGTGCGTGAGTGTGTGAGTGTGTGTTAGTGTGTGTTAGTGTGTTTGAGTGTGTGTGAGTGTGTGTGAGTGTGTGTGAGTGTGTGTGAGTGTGTGTGAGTGTGTGTGAGTGTGTGTGAGTGTGTGGGTGAGTGTGCGTGAGTGTGCGTGAGTGTGTGTGAGTGTGTGTGAGTGTGAGTGAGTGTGTGAGTGTGTGTGAGTGAGTGTAAGTAAGTGTGAGTGAGTGTGCGTGAGTGTGCGTGACTGTGTGTGAGTGTGTGTGAGTGTGTGTGAGTGTGTGTGAGTGTGTGAGTGTGTGAGTGTGTAAGTGTGTGAGTGTGTGTGAGTGTGTGTGAGTGTGTCTGAGTGTGTGTGAGTGTGTGTGAGTGAGAGTGAGTGTGCGTGAGTGTGCGTGAGTGTGCGTGAGTGTGCGTGTGTGTGTGTGAGTGTGCGTGAGTGTGCGTGAGTGTGCGTGTGTGTGTGTGTGTGAGTGTGTGTGAGTGTGTGTGTGAGTGTGTGTGAGTGTGAGTGCGTGAGTGTGCGTGAGTGTGCGTGAGTGTGTGTGAGTGTGTGTGTGTGAGTGTGCGTGAGTGTGGGTGAGTGTGTGTGAGTGTGTGTGAGTGTGTGAGTGTGTGAGTCTGTGTGAGTGTGTGAGTGTGTGAGTGTGTGAGTGTGCGTGAGTGTGGGTGAGTGTGTGTGAGTGTGTGAGTGTGTGAGTGTGTGTGAGTGTGTGAGTGTGTGTGTGTGTGAGTGTGTGTGTGAGTGTGTGTGAGTGTGTGTGAGTGTGTGTGAGTGAGAGTGAGTGTGTGTGAGTGAGAGTGAGTGAGCGTGAGTGTGTGTGTGAGTGTGTGTGTGTGAGTGTGTGAGTGTGTGTGAGTGTGTGTGTGAGTGTGTGTGACTGTGTGACTGTGTGAGTGTGTGTGAGTGTGTGTGAGTGTGTGAGTGTGTGAGTGTGTGAGTGTGTGAGTGTGTGAGTGTGTGAGTGTGTGTGAGTGTGTGAGTGTGTGTGAGTGTGTGTGAGTGTGTGTGAGTGTGTGAGTGTGTGTGAGTGTGTGTGAGTGTGTGAGTGTGTGTATGTGTGAGTGTGTGTGTGTGTGAGTGTGTGAGTGTGTGAGTGTGTGAGTGTGTGTGAGTGTGTGAGTGTGTGTGTGCGTGAGTGTGCGTGAGTGTGTGTGAGTGTGAGTGTGGGTGAGTGTGCGTGAGTGTGCGTGAGTGTGTGAGTGTGTGTGAGTGTGTGTGAGTGTGTGTGAGTGTGCGTGAGTGTGTGAGTGTGAGAGTGTGTGTGAGTGTGAGAGTGTGTGTGAGTGTCTGTGAGTGTGTGTGAGTGTGTGCGTGAGTGTGCGTGAGTGTGCGTGAGTGTGCGTGAGTGTGCGTGAGTGTGCGTGAGTGTGTGTGAGTGTGTGTGAGTGTGTGTGACTGTGTGACTGTGTGACTGTGTGACTGTGTGAGTGTGTAAGTATGTGTGAGTGTGTGTGTGAGTGTGTGTGTGAGTGTGTGAGTGTGTGTGAGTGTGTGAGTTTGTGTGAGTGTGTGAGTCTGTGTGAGTGTGTGAGTGTGTGAGTGTGTGTGAGTGTGCGTGAGTGTGCGTGAGTGTGCGTGAGTGTGCGTGAGTGTGTGTGAGTGTGTGTGAGTGTGTGTGAGTGTGAGTGTGCGTGAGTGTGCGTGAGTGTGCGTGAGTGTGTGTGAGTGTGCGTGAGTGTGCGTGAGTGTGTGAGTGAGTGTGAGTGTGTGTTAGTGTGTGTTAGTGTGTGTTAGTGTGTTTGAGTGTGTGTGAGTGTGTGTGAGTGTGTGTGAATGTGTGTGAGTGTGTGAGTGTG
>NW_027223356.1:117500-120000 GCF_030449975.1 Polyergus mexicanus
TGTGAGTGTGTGAGTGTGTGAGTGTGTGAGTGTGTGTGAGTGTGCGTGAGTGTGTGTGAGTGTGCGTGAGTGTGCGTGAGTGTGCGTGAGTGTGTGTGAGGATGAGTGTGGGTGAGTGTGCGTGAGTGTGCGTGAGTGTGTGTGAGTGTGAGTGTGTGTGAGTGTGTGAGTGTGTGTGAGTGTGTGTGAGTGTGTGTGAGTGTGTGTGAATGTGTGTGAGTGTGTGTGAGTGTGCGTGAGTGTGTGAGTCTGTGTGAGTGTGTGAGTGTGTGAGTGTGTGAGTGTGTGTGAGTGTGCGTGAGTGTGCGTGAGTGTGCGTGAGTGTGTGAGTGTGTGTGAGTGTGTGTGAGTGTGTGTGAGTGTGTGTGAGTGTGTGTGAGTGTGCGTGAGTGTGTGTGAGTGTGTGTGAGTGTGTATGAGTGTGTGTGAGTGTGTGAGAGTGTGTGTGAGTGTGTGTGAGTGTGTGTGAGTGTGAGTGTGTGTGAGTGTGGGTGAGTGTGCGTGAGTGTGTGTGAGTGTGTGTGAGTGTGTGTGAGTCTGTGTGAATGTGTGTGAGTGTGTGTGAGTGTGTGTGAGTGTGTGTGAGTGTGTGTGAGTGTGTGTGAGTGTGCGTGAGTGTGTGAGTGTGTGTGTGTGTGAGTGTGTGTGACTGTGTGACTGTGTGAGTGTGTGAGTGTGTGTGAGTGTGTGTGAGTGTGTAAGTATGTGTGAGTGTGTGTGTGAGTGTGTGTGTGAGTGTGTGAGTGTGTGTGAGTGTGTGAGTTTGTGTGAGTGTGTGAGTCTGTGTGAGTGTGTGAGTGTGTGAGTGTGTGAGTGTGTGAGTGTGTGTGAGTGTGCGTGAGTGTGCGTGAGTGTGTGAGTGTGTGTGAGTGTGTGTGAGTGTGTGTGAGTGTGCGTGAGTGTGTGTGAGTGTGTGTGAGTATGAGTGTGGGTGAGTGTGCGTGTGTGTGTGTGAGTGTGTGTGAGTGTGAGTGTGGGTGAGTGTGCGTGAGTGTGCGTGAGTGTGCGTGAGTGTGCGTGAGTGTGCGTGAGTGTGTGAGTGTGTGTTAGTGTGTGTTAGTGTGTTTGAGTGTGTGTGAGTGTGTGTGAGTGTGTGTGAGTGTGTGTGAGTGTGTGTGAGTGTGTGTGAGTGTGTGTGAGTGTGTGGGTGAGTGTGCGTGAGTGTGCGTGAGTGTGTGTGAGTGTGTGTGAGTGTGAGTGAGTGTGTGAGTGTGTGTGAGTGAGTGTAAGTAAGTGTGAGTGAGTGTGCGTGAGTGTGCGTGACTGTGTGTGAGTGTGTGTGAGTGTGTGTGAGTGTGTGTGAGTGTGTGTGAGTGTGTGAGTGTGTGAGTGTGTAAGTGTGTGAGTGTGTGTGAGTGTGTCTGAGTGTGTGTGAGTGTGTGTGAGTGAGAGTGAGTGTGCGTGAGTGTGCGTGAGTGTGCGTGTGTGTGTGTGAGTGTGCGTGAGTGTGCGTGAGTGTGCGTGTGTGTGTGTGTGTGAGTGTGTGTGAGTGTGTGTGTGAGTGTGTGTGAGTGTGAGTGCGTGAGTGTGCGTGAGTGTGCGTGAGTGTGTGTGAGTGTGTGTGTGTGAGTGTGCGTGAGTGTGGGTGAGTGTGTGTGAGTGTGTGTGAGTGTGTGAGTGTGCGTGAGTGTGCGTGAGTGTGCGTGAGTGTGTGAGTGTGCGTGAGTGTGCGTGAGTGTGCGTGAGTGTGCGTGAGTGTGTGAGTGTGTGTGAGTGTGTGTGAGTGTGTGTGAGTGTGCGTGAATGTGTGTGAGTGTGTGAGTGTGTGTGAGTGTGTGTGAGTGTTTGAGTGTGTGAGAGTGTGTGTGAGTGTGTGTGAGTGTGTGAGTGTGTGTATGTGTGAGTGTGTGAGTGTGTGTGTGAGTGTGTGAGTGTGTGTATGTGTGTGTGTGTGTGAGTGTGTGAGTGTGTGAGTGTGTGAGTGTGTGTGAGTGTGTGAGTGTGTGTGTGCGTGAGTGTGTGTGAGTGTGTGTGAGTGTGTGTGTGAGTGTGTGAGTCTGTGTGAGTGTGTGAGTCTGTGTGAGTGTGTGAGTGTGTGAGTGTGCGTGAGTGTGGGTGAGTGTGGGTGAGTGTGCGTGAGTGTGCGTGAGTGTGCGTGAGTGTGTGTGAGTGTGCGTGAGTGTGTGAGTGTGTGTGAATGTGTGTGAGTGTGTGTGAGTGTGTGTGAGTGTGTGTGAGTGTGAGTGTGTGTGAGTGTGAGTGTGTGTGAGTGTGTGTGTGAGTGTGTGTGTGTGAGTGCGTGAGTGTGCGTGAGTGTGCGTGAGTGTGTGTGAGTGTGCGTGAGTGTGTGAGTGTGTGTGAGTGTGTGTGAGTGTGTGTGAGTGTGTGTGAGTGTGTGTGAGTGTGTGTGAGTGTGTGAGTGTGTGAGTCTGTGTGAGTGTGTGTGACTGTGTGACTGTGTGAGTGTGTGAGTGTGTGTGAGTGTGTGTGAGTGTGTGTGAGTGTGTGTGTGTGTGTGTGTGTGTGTGTGTGTGAGTGTGTGTGAGTGTGTATGAGTGTG
>NW_027223356.1:125000-127500 GCF_030449975.1 Polyergus mexicanus
TGTGAGTGTGTGAGTGTGCGTGAGTGTGTGTGAGTGTGTGAGTGTGTGTGAGTGTGTGTGAGTGTGTGTGAGTGTGTGTGAGTGTGTGTGAGTGTGTGTGAGTGTGTGTGAGTGTGTGTGAGTGTGTGTGAGTGTGTGTGAGTGTGTGTGAGTGTGTGTGAGTGTATGTGAGTGTGCGTGAGTGTGCGTGAGTGTGTGTGAGTGTGCGTGAGTGTGTGTGAGTGTGTGTGAGTGTGTATGAGTGTGTGTGAGTGTGTGAGAGTGTGTGAGAGTGTGTGTGAGTGTGTGTGAGTGTGTGTTAGTGTGTGTGAGTGTGTGTGAGTGTGTGTGAGTGTGTGTGAGTGTGTGTGAGTGTGAGTGTGGGTGAGTGTGCGTGAGTGTGTGTGAGTGTGTGTGAGTGTGTGTGAGTCTGTGTGAATGTGTGTGAGTGTGTGTGAGTGTGTGTGAGTGTGTGTGAGTGTGTGTGAGTGTGTGTGAGTGTGTGTGAGTGTGTGAGTGTGTGTGTGTGTGAGTGTGTGTGACTGTGTGACTGTGTGAGTGTGTGAGTGTGTGTGAGTGTGCGTGAGTGTGCGTGAGTGTGTGTGAGTGTGTGTGAGTGTGTGTGAGTGTGTGAGTGTGTGAGTGTGTGTGTGAGTGTGTGTGAGTTTGTGTGAGTGTGTGAGTCTGTGTGAGTGTGTGAGTGTGTGAGTGTGTGAGTGTGTGTGAGTGTGCGTGAGTGTGCGTGAGTGTGCGTGAGTGTGTGTGAGTGTGTGTGAGTGTGAGTGTGGGTGTGTGTGCGTGAGTGTGCGTGAGTGTGCGTGAGTGTGTGTGAGTGTGTGTGAGTGTGCGTGAGTGTGTGAGTCTGTGTGAGTGTGTGAGTGTGTGAGTGTGTGAGTGTGTGTGAGTGTGCGTGAGTGTGCGTGAGTGTGTGAGTGTGTGTGAGTGTGTGTTAGTGTGTGAGTGTGTGTGTGTGTGAGTGTGTGTGAGTGTGTGTGAGTGTGTGTGAGTGTGTGTGAGTGTGTGTGAGTGTGCGTGAGTGTGCGTGAGTGTGCGTGAGTGTGTGTGAGTGTGTGAGTGTGCGTGAGTGTGTGTGAGTGTGTGAGTGTGTGTGAGTGTGTGTGAGTGTGTGTGAGTGTGTGTGAGTGTGTGTGAGTGTGTGTGAGTGTGTGTGAGTGTGTGTGAGTGTGTGTGAGTGTGTGTGAGTGTGTGTGAGTTTGAGTGTGTGTGAGTGTGTGTGTGAGTGTGTGTGAGTGTGTGTGAGTGTGTGTGAGTGTGTGTGAGTGTGTGTAAGTGTGTGTGAGTGTGAGTGTGGGTGAGTGTGCGTGAGTGTGCGTGAGTGTGCGTGAGTGTGCGTGAGTGTGTGAGTGTGTGTGAGTGTGTGTGAGTGTGTGTGAGTGTGTGTGAGTGTGTGTGAGTGTGTGTGAGTGTGTGTGAGTGTATGTGAGTGTGCGTGAGTGTGCGTGAGTGTGTGTGAGTGTGCGTGAGTGTGTGTGAGTGTGTGTGAGTGTGTATGAGTGTGTGTGAGTGTGTGAGAGTGTGTGAGAGTGTGTGTGAGTGTGTGTGAGTGTGTGTTAGTGTGTGTGAGTGTGTGTGAGTGTGTGTGAGTGTGTGTGAGTGTGTGTGAGTGTGAGTGTGTGTGAGTGTGGGTGAGTGTGCGTGAGTGTGTGTGAGTGTGTGTGAGTGTGTGTGAGTCTGTGTGAATGTGTGTGAGTGTGTGTGAGTGTGTGTGAGTGTGTGTGAGTGTGTGTGAGTGTGTGTGAGTGTGCGTGAGTGTGTGAGTGTGTGTGTGTGTGAGTGTGTGTGACTGTGTGACTGTGTGAGTGTGTGAGTGTGTGTGAGTGTGTGTGAGTGTGTAAGTATGTGTGAGTGTGTGTGTGAGTGTGTGTGTGAGTGTGTGGGTGAGTGTGCGTGAGTGTGCGTGAGTGTGTGTGAGTGTGTGTGAGTGTGAGTGAGTGTGTGAGTGTGTGTGAGTGAGTGTAAGTAAGTGTGAGTGAGTGTGCGTGAGTGTGCGTGACTGTGTGTGAGTGTGTGTGAGTGTGTGTGAGTGTGTGTGAGTGTGTGTGAGTGTGTGAGTGTGTGAGTGTGTCTGAGTGTGTGTGAGTGTGTGTGAGTGAGAGTGAGTGTGCGTGAGTGTGCGTGAGTGTGCGTGAGTGTGCGTGTGTGTGTGTGAGTGTGCGTGAGTGTGCGTGAGTGTGCGTGTGTGTGTGTGAGTGTGTGTGAGTGTGCGTGTGTGTGTGTGTGTGAGTGTGTGTGAGTGTGTGTGTGAGTGTGTGTGAGTGTGAGTGCGTGAGTGTGCGTGAGTGTGCGTGAGTGTGTGTGAGTGTGTGTGTGTGAGTGTGCGTGAGTGTGGGTGAGTGTGTGTGAGTGTGTGTGAGTGTGTGAGTGTGTGAGTGTGTGAGTGTGCGTGAGTGTGTGTGAGTGTGGGTGAGTGTGTGTGAGTGTGTGAGTGTGTGAGTGTGTGTGAGTGTGTGAGTGTGTGAGTGTGTGTGAGTGTGTGAGTGTGTGTGTGTGTGAGTGTGTG
>NW_027223356.1:135000-137500 GCF_030449975.1 Polyergus mexicanus
TGAGTGTGTGTGTGTGTGTGAGTGTGTGTGAGTGTGTGTGAGTGTGTGTGAGTGTGTGTGAGTGTGTGTGAGTGTGCGTGAGTGTGCGTGAGTGTGCGTGAGTGTGTGTGAGTGTGTGAGTGTGCGTGAGTGTGTGTGAGTGTGTGAGTGTGTGTGAGTGTGTGTGAGTGTGTGTGAGTGTGTGTGAGTGTGTGTGAGTGTGTGTGAGTGTGTGTGAGTGTGTGTGAGTGTGTGTGAGTGTGTGTGAGTGTGTGTGAGTGTGTGTGAGTTTGAGTGTGTGTGAGTGTGTGTGTGAGTGTGTGTGAGTGTGTGTGAGTGTGTGTGAGTGTGTGTGAGTGTGTGTGAGTGTGTGTGAGTGTGAGTGTGGGTGAGTGTGCGTGAGTGTGCGTGAGTGTGCGTGAGTGTGCGTGAGTGTGTGAGTGTGTGTGAGTGTGTGTGAGTGTGTGTGAGTGTGTGTGAGTGTGTGTGAGTGTGTGTGAGTGTGTGTGAGTGTATGTGAGTGTGCGTGAGTGTGCGTGAGTGTGTGTGAGTGTGCGTGAGTGTGTGTGAGTGTGTGTGAGTGTGTATGAGTGTGTGTGAGTGTGTGAGAGTGTGTGAGAGTGTGTGTGAGTGTGTGTGAGTGTGTGTTAGTGTGTGTGAGTGTGTGTGAGTGTGTGTGAGTGTGTGTGAGTGTGTGTGAGTGTGGGTGAGTGTGCGTGAGTGTGTGTGAGTGTGTGTGAGTGTGTGTGAGTCTGTGTGAATGTGTGTGAGTGTGTGTGAGTGTGTGTGAGTGTGTGTGAGTGTGTGTGAGTGTGTGTGAGTGTGCGTGAGTGTGTGAGTGTGTGTGTGTGTGAGTGTGTGTGACTGTGTGACTGTGTGAGTGTGTGAGTGTGTGTGAGTGTGTGTGAGTGTGTAAGTATGTGTGAGTGTGTGTGTGAGTGTGTGTGTGAGTGTGTGAGTGTGTGTGAGTGTGTGAGTTTGTGTGAGTGTGTGAGTCTGTGTGAGTGTGTGAGTGTGTGAGTGTGTGAGTGTGTGAGTGTGTGTGAGTGTGCGTGAGTGTGCGTGAGTGTGTGAGTGTGTGTGAGTGTGTGTGAGTGTGTGTGAGTGTGCGTGAGTGTGTGTGAGTGTGTGTGAGTATGAGTGTGGGTGAGTGTGCGTGTGTGTGTGTGAGTGTGTGTGAGTGTGAGTGTGGGTGAGTGTGCGTGAGTGTGCGTGAGTGTGCGTGAGTGTGCGTGAGTGTGCGTGAGTGTGTGAGTGTGTGTTAGTGTGTGTTAGTGTGTTTGAGTGTGTGTGAGTGTGTGTGAGTGTGTGTGAGTGTGTGTGAGTGTGTGTGAGTGTGTGTGAGTGTGTGGGTGAGTGTGCGTGAGTGTGCGTGAGTGTGTGTGAGTGTGTGTGAGTGTGAGTGAGTGTGTGAGTGTGTGTGAGTGAGTGTAAGTAAGTGTGAGTGAGTGTGCGTGAGTGTGCGTGACTGTGTGTGAGTGTGTGTGAGTGTGTGTGAGTGTGTGTGAGTGTGTGTGAGTGTGTGAGTGTGTGAGTGTGTAAGTGTGTGAGTGTGTGTGAGTGTGTCTGAGTGTGTGTGAGTGTGTGTGAGTGAGAGTGAGTGTGCGTGAGTGTGCGTGAGTGTGCGTGTGTGTGTGTGAGTGTGCGTGAGTGTGCGTGAGTGTGCGTGTGTGTGTGTGTGTGAGTGTGTGTGAGTGTGTGTGTGAGTGTGTGTGAGTGTGAGTGCGTGAGTGTGCGTGAGTGTGCGTGAGTGTGTGTGAGTGTGTGTGTGTGAGTGTGCGTGAGTGTGGGTGAGTGTGTGTGAGTGTGTGTGAGTGTGTGAGTGTGCGTGAGTGTGCGTGAGTGTGCGTGAGTGTGTGAGTGTGCGTGAGTGTGCGTGAGTGTGCGTGAGTGTGCGTGAGTGTGTGAGTGTGTGTGAGTGTGTGTGAGTGTGTGTGAGTGTGCGTGAATGTGTGTGAGTGTGTGAGTGTGTGTGAGTGTGTGTGAGTGTTTGAGTGTGTGAGAGTGTGTGTGAGTGTGTGTGAGTGTGTGAGTGTGTGTATGTGTGAGTGTGTGAGTGTGTGTGTGAGTGTGTGAGTGTGTGTATGTGTGTGTGTGTGTGAGTGTGTGAGTGTGTGAGTGTGTGAGTGTGTGTGAGTGTGTGAGTGTGTGTGTGCGTGAGTGTGTGTGAGTGTGTGTGAGTGTGTGTGTGAGTGTGTGAGTCTGTGTGAGTGTGTGAGTCTGTGTGAGTGTGTGAGTGTGTGAGTGTGCGTGAGTGTGGGTGAGTGTGGGTGAGTGTGCGTGAGTGTGCGTGAGTGTGCGTGAGTGTGTGTGAGTGTGCGTGAGTGTGTGAGTGTGTGTGAATGTGTGTGAGTGTGTGTGAGTGTGTGTGAGTGTGTGTGAGTGTGAGTGTGTGTGAGTGTGAGTGTGTGTGAGTGTGTGTGTGAGTGTGTGTGTGTGAGTGCGTGAGTGTGCGTGAGTGTGCGTGAGTGTGTGTGAGTGTGCGTGAGTGTGTGAGTGTGTGTGAGTGTGTGTGAGTGTG
>NW_027223356.1:145000-147500 GCF_030449975.1 Polyergus mexicanus
TGTGAGTGTGTGAGTGTGTGAGTGTGTGTGAGTGTGTGTGAGTGTGTGTGAGTGTGTGTGAGTGTGTGAGAGTGTGTGTGAGTGTGTGTGAGTGTGTGAGTGTGTGTATGTGTGAGTGTGTGTGAGTGTGTGAGTGTGTGAGTGTGTGTGAGTGTGTGTGTGCGTGAGTGTGCGTGAGTGTGTGTGAGTGTGAGTGTGTGTGAGTGTGCGTGAGTGTGCGTGAGTGTGTGAGTGTGTGTGAGTGTGTGTGAGTGTGCGTGAGTGTGTGAGTGTGTGTGAGTGTGTGTGAGTGTGTGTGAGTGTGAGAGTGTGTGTGAGTGTGTGTGAGTGTGTGTGAGTGTGTGTGAGTGTGTGCGTGAGTGTGTGTGAGTGTGTGTGAGTGTGCGTGAGTGTGCGTGAGTGTGCGTGAGTGTGTGTGAGTGTGTGAGTGTGCGTGAGTGTGTGTGAGTGTGTGAGTGTGTGTGAGTGTGTGTGAGTGTGTGAGTGTGTGTGACTGTGTGTGAGTGTGTGTGAGTGTGCGTGAGTGTGCGTGAGTGTGCGTGAGTGTGTGTGAGTGTGTGTGAGTGTGAGTGTGGGTGAGTGTGGGTGAGTGTGCGTGAGTGTGCGTGAGTGTGCGTGAGTGTGCGTGAGTGTGTGTGAGTGTGTGTGAGTGTGTGTGAGTGTGTGAGTGTGTGAGTGTGTGTGAGTGTGTGAGTGTGTGTGTGTGTGAGTGTGTGTGTGAGTGTGTGTGAGTGTGTGTGAGTGTGTGTGAGTGAGAGTGAGTGTGTGTGAGTGAGAGTGAGTGAGCGTGAGTGTGTGTGTGAGTGTGTGTGTGTGAGTGTGTGAGTGTGTGTGAGTGTGTGTGTGAGTGTGTGTGACTGTGTGACTGTGTGAGTGTGTGTGAGTGTGTGTGACTGTGTGAGTGTGTGAGTGTGTGAGTGTGTGTGAGTGTGTGTGAGTGTGTGTGAGTGTGTGTGAGTGTGTGTGAGTGTGTGAGTGTGTGTGAGTGTGTGAGTGTGTGTATGTGTGAGTGTGTGTGAGTGTGTGTGAGTGTGTGTGAGTGTGTGAGTGTGTGAGTGTGTGTGAGTGTGTGTGAGTGTGTGTGAGTGTGTGTGAGTGTGTATGAGTGTGTGTGAGTGTGTGAGAGTGTGTGAGAGTGTGTGTGAGTGTGTGTGAGTGTGTGTTAGTGTGTGTTAGTGTGTTTGAGTGTGAGTGTGTGTGAGTGTGTGTGAGTGTGTGTGAGTGTGTGTGAGTGTGTGTGAGTGTGTGTGAGTGTGTGTGAGTGTGAGTGTGTGTGAGTGTGGGTGAGTGTGCGTGAGTGTGTGTGAGTGTGTGTGAGTCTGTGTGAATGTGTGTGAGTGTGTGTGAGTGTGTGTGAGTGTGTGTGAGTCTGTGTGAGTGTGTGTGAGTGTGTGTGAGTGTGTGTGAGTGTGTGTGAGTGTGTGAGTGTGTGTGTGTGTGAGTGTGTGTGACTGTGTGACTGTGTGAGTGTGTGAGTGTGTGTGAGTGTGTGTGAGTGTGTAAGTATGTGTGAGTGTGTGTGTGAGTGTGTGTGGTAGTGTGTGGGTGTGTGTGAGTGTGTGAGTTTGTGTGAGTGTGTGAGTCTGTGTGAGTGTGTGAGTGTGTGAGTGTGTGTGAGTGTGCGTGAGTGTGCGTGAGTGTGCGTGAGTGTGTGTGAGTGTGTGTGAGTGTGAGTGTGGGTGAGTGTGTGTGAGTGTGTGAGTGTGTGTGAGTGTGCGTGAGTGTGCGTGAGTGTGCGTGAGTGTATGTGACTGTGTGAGTGTGTGAGTGTGTGTGAGTGTGTGTGAGTGTGTGTGAGTGTGTGTGAGTGTGTGTGAGTGTTTGAGTGTGTGAGTGTGAGTGAGTGTGTGAGTGTGTGTATGTGTGAGTATGTGTGAGTGTGTGTGAGTGTGTGTGAGTGTGTGAGTGTGTGAGTGTGTGTGAGTGTGTGAGTGTGTGTGTGCGTGAGTGTGCGTGAGTGTGTGTGAGTGTGAGTGTGGGTGAGTGTGGGTGAGTGTGCGTGAGTGTGCGTGAGTGTGAGTGTGGGTGAGTGTGTGTGAGTGTGTGTGAGTGTGCGTGAGTGTGTGAGTGTGTGTGAGTGTGCGTGAGTGTGCGTGAGTGTGTGTGAGTGTGTGTGAGTGTGTGTGAGTGTGTGTGAGTGTGTGTGAGTGTGCGTGAGTGTGCGTGAGTGTGTGTGAATTTGTGTGAGTGTGTGTGAGTGTGCGTGAGTGTGCGTGAGTGTGTGAGTCTGTGTGAGTGTGTGAGTGTGTGAGTGTGTGAGTGTGTGTGAGTGTGCGTGAGTGTGCGTGAGTGTGCGTGAGTGTGTGAGTGTGTGTGAGTGTGTGTGAGTGTGTGAGTGTGTGAGTGTGTGAGTGTGTGAGTGTGTGTGAGTGTGTGTGAGTGTGTGTGAGTGAGAGTGAGTGTGTGTGAGTGTGTGTGAGTGAGAGTGAGTGAGCGTGAGTGTGTGTGTGAGTGTGTGTGTGTGTGAGTGTGTGAGTGTGTGTGAGTGTGTGAGTGTTTG
>NW_027223356.1:155000-160000 GCF_030449975.1 Polyergus mexicanus
AGTGTGTGTGAGTGTGTGTGTGAGTGTGTGTGACTGTGTGACTGTGTGAGTGTGTGTGAGTGTGTGTGACTGTGTGAGTGTGTGAGTGTGTGAGTGTGTGTGAGTGTGTGTGAGTGTGTGTGAGTGTGTGTGAGTGTGTGTGAGTGTGTGAGTGTGTGTGAGTGTGTGAGTGTGTGTATGTGTGAGTGTGTGTATGTGTGAGTGTGTGTGAGTGTGTGTGAGTGTGTGAGTGTGTGAGTGTGTGTGAGTGTGTGTGAGTGTGTGTGAGTGTGTGTGAGTGTGTATGAGTGTGTGTGAGTGTGTGAGAGTGTGTGAGAGTGTGTGTGAGTGTGTGTGAGTGTGTGTTAGTGTGTGTTAGTGTGTTTGAGTGTGAGTGTGTGTGAGTGTGTGTGAGTGTGTGTGAGTGTGTGTGAGTGTGTGTGAGTGTGTGTGAGTGTGTGTGAGTGTGAGTGTGTGTGAGTGTGGGTGAGTGTGCGTGAGTGTGTGTGAGTATGTGTGAGTCTGTGTGAATGTGTGTGAGTGTGTGTGAGTGTGTGTGAGTGTGTGTGAGTCTGTGTGAGTGTGTGTGAGTGTGTGTGAGTGTGTGTGAGTGTGTGTGAGTGTGTGAGTGTGTGTGTGTGTGAGTGTGTGTGACTGTGTGACTGTGTGAGTGTGTGAGTGTGTGTGAGTGTGTGTGAGTGTGTAAGTATGTGTGAGTGTGTGTGTGAGTGTGTGTGGTAGTGTGTGGGTGTGTGTGAGTGTGTGAGTTTGTGTGAGTGTGTGAGTCTGTGTGAGTGTGTGAGTGTGTGAGTGTGTGTGAGTGTGCGTGAGTGTGCGTGAGTGTGCGTGAGTGTGTGTGAGTGTGTGTGAGTGTGAGTGTGGGTGAGTGTGTGTGAGTGTGTGAGTGTGTGTGAGTGTGCGTGAGTGTGCGTGAGTGTGCGTGAGTGTATGTGACTGTGTGAGTGTGTGAGTGTGTGTGAGTGTGTGTGAGTGTGTGTGAGTGTGTGTGAGTGTGTGTGAGTGTTTGAGTGTGTGAGTGTGAGTGAGTGTGTGAGTGTGTGTATGTGTGAGTATGTGTGAGTGTGTGTGAGTGTGTGTGAGTGTGTGAGTGTGTGAGTGTGTGTGAGTGTGTGAGTGTGTGTGTGCGTGAGTGTGCGTGAGTGTGTGTGAGTGTGAGTGTGGGTGAGTGTGGGTGAGTGTGCGTGAGTGTGCGTGAGTGTGAGTGTGGGTGAGTGTGTGTGAGTGTGTGTGAGTGTGCGTGAGTGTGTGAGTGTGTGTGAGTGTGCGTGAGTGTGCGTGAGTGTGTGTGAGTGTGTGTGAGTGTGTGTGAGTGTGTGTGAGTGTGTGTGAGTGTGCGTGAGTGTGCGTGAGTGTGTGTGAATTTGTGTGAGTGTGTGTGAGTGTGCGTGAGTGTGCGTGAGTGTGTGAGTCTGTGTGAGTGTGTGAGTGTGTGAGTGTGTGAGTGTGTGTGAGTGTGCGTGAGTGTGCGTGAGTGTGCGTGAGTGTGTGAGTGTGTGTGAGTGTGTGTGAGTGTGTGAGTGTGTGAGTGTGTGAGTGTGTGAGTGTGTGTGAGTGTGTGTGAGTGTGTGTGAGTGAGAGTGAGTGTGTGTGAGTGTGTGTGAGTGAGAGTGAGTGAGCGTGAGTGTGTGTGTGAGTGTGTGTGTGTGTGAGTGTGTGAGTGTGTGTGAGTGTGTGAGTGTTTGAGTGTGTGTGAGTGTGTGTTAGTGTGTGTTAGTGTGTGTGACTGTGTGAGTGTGTGTGAGTGTGTGTGAGTGTGTAAGTATGTGTGAGTGTGTGTGAGTGTGTGTGAGTGTGTGCGTGAGTGTGTGTGAGTGTGTGAGTGTGTGTGAGTGTGTGAGTCTGTGTGAGTGTGTGAGTGTGTGAGTGTGTGAGTGTGTGTGAGTGTGCGTGAGTGTGCGTGAGTGTGCGTGAGTGTGTGTGAGTGTGTGTGAGTGTGAGTGTGGGTGAGTGTGCGTGAGTGTGCGTGAGTGTGCGTGAGTGTGTGTGAGTGTGTGTGAGTGTGCGTGAGTGTGTGAGTGTGTGTGAGTGTGTGTGAGTGTGCGTGAGTGTGCGTGAGTGTGCGTGAGTGTGCGTGAGTGTGTGTGAATTTGTGTGAGTGTGTGTGAGTGTGCGTGAGTGTGCGTGAGTGTGTGAGTCTGTGTGAGTGTGTGAGTGTGTGAGTGTGTGTGAGTGTGCGTGAGTGTGCGTGAGTGTGCGTGAGTGTGTGAGTGTGTGTGAGTGTGTGTGAGTGTGTGAGTGTGTGAGTGTGTGAGTGTGTGAGTGTGTGTGAGTGTGTGTGAGTGTGTGTGAGTGAGAGTGAGTGTGTGTGAGTGTGTGTGAGTGAGAGTGAGTGAGCGTGAGTGTGTGTGTGAGTGTGTGTGTGTGTGAGTGTGTGAGTGTGTGTGTGAGTGTGTGTGTGTGAGTGTGTGAGTGTGTGTGAGTGTGTGAGTGTTTGAGTGTGTGTGAGTGTGTGTTAGTGTGTGTTAGTGTGTGTGACTGTGTGAGTGTGTGTGAGTGTGTGTGAGTGTGTAAGTATGTGTGAGTGTGTGTGAGTGTGTGTGAGTGTGTGCGTGAGTGTGTGTGAGTGTGTGAGTGTGTGTGAGTGTGTGAGTCTGTGTGAGTGTGTGAGTGTGTGAGTGTGTGAGTGTGTGTGAGTGTGCGTGAGTGTGCGTGAGTGTGTGTGAGTGTGTGTGAGTGTGAGTGTGGGTGAGTGTGCGTGAGTGTGCGTGAGTGTGCGTGAGTGTGTGTGAGTGTGTGTGAGTGTGCGTGAGTGTGTGACTGTGTGAGTGTGTGAGTGTGTGTGAGTGTGTGTGAGTGTGTGAGTGTGTGAGTGTGTGTGAGCGTGTGAGTGTGTGTATGTGTGAGTGTGTGTGAGTGTGTGCGAGTGTGTGAGTGTGTGAGTGTGTGTGACTGTGTGAGTGTGTGAGTGTGTGAGTGTGTGTGAATGTGTGTGAGTGTGTGTGAGTGTGTGTGAGTGTGTGAGTGTGTGAGTGTGTGTGAGTGTGTGTATGTGTGAGTGTGTGTGAGTGTGTGTGAGTGTGTGAGTGTGTGTGAGTTTGTGAGTGTGTGTGTGCGTGAGTGTGCGTGAGTGTGTGTGAGTGTGAGTGTGGGTGAGTGTGCGTGAGTGTGCGTGAGTGTGTGAGTGTGTGAGTGTGTGTGAGTGTGCGTGAGTGTGCGTGAGTGTGCGTGAGTGTGTGTGAGTGTGTGTGAGTGTGAGTGTGTGTGAGTGTGCGTGAGTGTGCGTGAGTGTGCGTGAGTGTGTGAGTGTGTGTGAGTGTGTGTGAGTGTGTGTGAGTGTGTGTGAGTGTGTGTGAGTGTGCGTGAGTGTGTGTGAGTGTGTGTGAGTGTGTATGAGTGTGTGTGAGTGTGTGAGAGTGTGTGTGAGTGTGTGTGAGTGTGTGTTAGTGTGTGTTAGTGTGTTAGTGTGTTTGAGTGTGAGTGTGTGAGTGTGTGTGAGTGTGTGTGAGTGTGTGTGAGTGTGTGTGAGTGTGTGTGAGTGTGTGTGAGTGTGTGTGAGTGTGTGTGAGTGTGTGTGAGTGTGTGTGAGTGTGTGTGAGTGTGTGTGAGTGTGAGTGTGGGTGAGTGTGCGTGAGTGTGCGTGAGTGTGTGTGAGTGTGTGTGAGTGTGTGTGAGTCTGTGTGAGTGTGTGTGAGTGTGTGTGAGTGTGTGTGAGTGTGTGTGAGTCTGTGTGAGTGTGTGTGAGTGTGTGTGAGTGTGTGTGAGTGTGTGAGTGTGTGTGTGTGTGAGTGTGTGTGACTGTGTGACTGTGTGAGTGTGTGAGTGTGTGTGAGTGTGAGTGTGTGTGTGAGTGTGTGTGTGAGTGTGTGTGTGAGTGTGTGAGTGTGTGTGAGTGTGTGAGTTTGTGTGAGTGTGTGAGTCTGTGTGAGTGTGTGAGTGTGTGAGTGTGTGAGTGTGTGTGAGTGTGCGTGAGTGTGCGTGAGGGTGCGTGAGTGTGTGTGAGTGTGTGTGAGTGTGAGTGTGGGTGAGTGTGCGTGAGTGTGCGTGAGTGTGCGTGAGTGTGCGTGAGTGTGTGTGAGTGTGCGTGAGTGTGTGAGTCTGTGTGAGTGTGTGAGTGTGTGAGTGTGTGAGTGTGTGTGAGTGTGCGTGAGTGTGCGTGAGTGTGCGTGAGTGTGTGAGTGTGTGTGAGTGTGTGTGAGTGTGTGTGAGTGTGTGTGAGTGTGTGTGAGTGTGTGTGAGTGTGCGTGAGTGTGTGTGAGTGTGTGTGAGTGTGTATGAGTGTGTGTGAGTGTGTGAGAGTGTGTGAGAGTGTGTGTGAGTGTGTGTGAGTGTGTGTTAGTGTGTGTTAGTGTGTTTGAGTGTGAGTGTGTGTGAGTGTGTGTGAGTGTGTGTGAGTGTGTGTGTGAGTGTGTGTGACTGTGTGACTGTGTGAGTGTGTGTGAGTGTGTGTGACTGTGTGAGTGTGTGAGTGTGTGTGAGTGTGTGTGAGTGTGTGAGTGTGTGAGTGTGTGTGAGTGTGTGAGTGTGTGTATGTGTGAGTGTGTGTGAGTGTGTGCGAGTGTGTGAGTGTGTGAGTGTGTGTGAGTGTGTGTGAGTGTGTGAGTGTGTGTGTGCGTGTGTGTGCGTGAGTGTGCGTGAGTGTGTGTGAGTGTGAGTGTGGGTGAGTGTGCGTGAGTGTGTGTGAGTGTGAGTGTGTAAGTATGTGTGAGTGTGTGTGTGAGTGTGTGTGTGAGTGTGTGAGTGTGTGTGAGTGTGTGAGTGTGTGTGTGAGTGTGTGTGAGTGTGTGTGAGTGTGTGTGAGTGTGCGTGAGTGTGTGAGTCTGTGTGAGTGTGAGTGTGCGTGAGTGTGTGGGAGTGTGCGTGAGTGTGCGTGAGTGTGCGTGAGTGTGTGAGTGTGTGAGTCTGTGTGAGTGTGTGAGTGTGTGAGTGTGTGAGTGTGTGTGAGTGTGTGTGAGTGTGTGTGAGTGTGCGTGAGTGTGTGTGAGTGTGTGTGAGTGTGTGAGTGTGTGTGTGAGTGTGTGTGAGTGTGTGTGAGTGTGTGTGAGTGTGTGTGAGTGTGTGTG
>NW_027223356.1:165000-167500 GCF_030449975.1 Polyergus mexicanus
TGCGTGAGTGTGCGTGAGTGTGCGTGAGTGTGTGTGAATTTGTGTGAGTGTGTGTGAGTGTGCGTGCGTGTGCGTGAGTGTGTGAGTCTGTGTGAGTGTGTGAGTGTGTGAGTGTGTGAGTGTGTGTGAGTGTGCGTGAGTGTGCGTGAGTGTGCGTGAGTGTGTGAGTGTGTGTGAGTGTGTGTGAGTGTGTGAGTGTGTGAGTGTGTGAGTGTGTGTGAGTGTGTGTGAGTGTGTGTGAGTGAGAGTGAGTGTGTGTGAGTGTGTGTGAGTGAGAGTGAGTGAGCGTGAGTGTGTGTGTGAGTGTGTGTGTGTGTGAGTGTGTGAGTGTGTGTGAGTGTGTGTGTGTGTGAGTGTGTGAGTGTGTGTGAGTGTGTGAGTGTTTGAGTGTGTGTGAGTGTGTGTTAGTGTGTGTTAGTGTGTGTGACTGTGTGAGTGTGTGTGAGTGTGTGTGAGTGTGTAAGTATGTGTGAGTGTGTGTGAGTGTGTGTGAGTGTGTGCGTGAGTGTGTGTGAGTGTGTGAGTGTGTGTGAGTGTGTGAGTCTGTGTGAGTGTGTGAGTGTGTGAGTGTGTGAGTGTGTGTGAGTGTGCGTGAGTGTGCGTGAGTGTGTGTGAGTGTGTGTGAGTGTGAGTGTGGGTGAGTGTGCGTGAGTGTGCGTGAGTGTGCGTGAGTGTGTGTGAGTGTGTGTGAGTGTGCGTGAGTGTGTGACTGTGTGAGTGTGTGAGTGTGTGTGAGTGTGTGTGAGTGTGTGAGTGTGTGAGTGTGTGTGAGCGTGTGAGTGTGTGTATGTGTGAGTGTGTGTGAGTGTGTGCGAGTGTGTGAGTGTGTGAGTGTGTGTGAGTGTGTGTGAGTGTGTGAGTGTGTGCGTGCGTGTGTGTGCGTGAGTGTGTGTGAGTGTGAGTGTGGGTGAGTGTGCGTGAGTGTGCGTGAGTGTGCGTGAGTGTGCGTGAGTGTGTGAGTGTGTGTGAGTGTGTGTGAGTGTGTGTGAGTGTGTGTGAGTGTGTGAGTGTGTGTGAGTGTGTGAGTGTGTGTGAGTGTGTGAGTGTGTGTGTGAGTGTGTGTGAGTGTGTGTGAGTGTGTGTGAGTGTGTGTGAGTGTGTGAGTGTGTGTGAGTGTGTGAGTGTGTGTGAGTGTGTGTGAGTGTGAGTGTGTAAGTATGTGTGAGTGTGTGTGTGAGTGTGTGTGTGAGTGTGTGAGTGTGTGTGAGTGTGTGAGTGTGTGTGTGAGTGTGTGTGAGTGTGTGTGAGTGTGTGTGAGTGTGCGTGAGTGTGTGAGTCTGTGTGAGTGTGAGTGTGCGTGAGTGTGTGGGAGTGTGCGTGAGTGTGCGTGAGTGTGCGTGAGTGTGTGAGTGTGTGAGTCTGTGTGAGTGTGTGAGTGTGTGAGTGTGTGAGTGTGTGTGAGTGTGTGTGAGTGTGTGTGAGTGTGCGTGAGTGTGTGTGAGTGTGTGTGAGTGTGTGAGTGTGTGTGTGAGTGTGTGTGAGTGTGTGTGAGTGTGTGTGAGTGTGTGTGAGTGTGTGTGAGTGTGTGTGAGTGTGCGTGAGTGTGCGTGAGTGTGCGTGAGTGTGCGTGAGTGTGTGTGAGTGTGTAAGTGTGTGTGTGAGTGTGTGTGAGTGTGGGTGAGTGTGCGTGAGTGTGCGTGAGTGTGTGTGAGTGTGAGTGTGTGTGAGTGTGTGAGTGTGTGTGAGTGTGTGTGAGTGTGTGTGAGTGTGTGTGAATGTGTGTGAGTGTGTGTGAGTGTGCGTGAGTGTGTGAGTCTGTGTGAGTGTGTGAGTGTGTGAGTGTGTGAGTGTGTGTGAGTGTGCGTGAGTGTGCGTGAGTGTGCGTGAGTGTGTGAGTGTGTGTGAGTGTGTGTGAGTGTGTGTGAGTGTGCGTGAGTGTGTGTGAGTGTGTGTGAGTGTGTATGAGTGTGTGTGAGTGTGTGAGAGTGTGTGAGAGTGTGTGTGAGTGTGTGTGAGTGTGTGTTAGTGTGTGTTAGTGTGTTAGTGTGTTTGAGTGTGAGTGTGTGTGAGTGTGTGTGAGTGTGTGTGAGTGTGTGTGAGTGTGTGTGAGTGTGTGTGAGTGTGCGTGAGTGTGTGTGAGTGTGTAAGTGTGTGTGTGAGTGTGTGTGAGTGTGTGTGAGTGTGGGTGAGTGTGCGTGAGTGTGTGAGTCTGTGTGAGTGTGAGTGTGCGTGAGTGTGTGGGAGTGTGCGTGAGTGTGCGTGAGTGTGCGTGAGTGTGTGAGTGTGTGAGTCTGTGTGAGTGTGTGAGTGTGTGAGTGTGTGAGTGTGTGTGAGTGTGTGTGAGTGTGCGTGAGTGTGCGTGAGTGTGTGTGAGTGTGTGAGTGTGTGTGAGTGTGTGAGTGTGTGTGAGTGTGTGTGAGTGTGTGTGAGTGTGTGTGAGTGTGTGTGAGTGTGTGTGAGTGTGTGTGAGTGTGCGTGAGTGTGCGTGAGTGTGCGTGAGTGTGGGTGAGTGTGTGTGAGTGTGTGTGAGTGTGTGTGAGTGTGTGTGAGTGTGTGTGAG
>NW_027223356.1:190000-192500 GCF_030449975.1 Polyergus mexicanus
TGTGTGTGAGTGTGGGTGAGTGTGCGTGAGTGTGCGTGAGTGTGTGTGAGTGTGAGTGTGGGTGAGTGTGCGTGAGTGTGCGTGAGTGTGCGTGAGTGTGCGTGAGTGTGTGAGTGTGTGTGAGTGTGTGTGAGTGTGTGTGAGTGTGCGTGAATGTGTGTGAGTGTGTGAGTGTGTGTGAGTGTGTGTGAGTGTTTGAGTGTGTGAGAGTGTGTGTGAGTGTGTGTGAGTGTGTGAGTGTGTGTATGTGTGAGTGTGTGTGAGTGTGTGTGAGTGTGTGAGTGTGTGTATGTGTGTGTGTGTGTGAGTGTGTGAGTGTGTGAGTGTGTGAGTGTGTGTGAGTGTGTGAGTGTGTGTGTGCGTGAGTGTGCGTGAGTGTGTGTGAGTGTGAGTGTGTGTGAGTGTGTGTGAGTGTGCGTGAGTGTGTGTGAGTGTGTGAGTGTGTGTGAGTGTGTGTGAGTGTGCGTGAGTGTGTGAGTGTGTGTGAGTGTGTGTGAGTGTGTGTGAGTGTGAGAGTGTGTGTGAGTGTGTGTGAGTGTGTGTGAGTGTGTGTGAGTGTGTGCGTGAGTGTGTGTGAGTGTGTGTGAGTGTGCGTGAGTGTGCGTGAGTGTGCGTGAGTGTGCGTGAGTGTGTGTGAGTGTGTGAGTGTGCGTGAGTGTGTGTGAGTGTGTGAGTGTGTGTGAGTGTGTGTGAGTGTGTGTGAGTGTGTGTGAGTGTGTGTGAGTGTGTGTGAGTGTGTGTGAGTGTGTGTGAGTGTGTGTGAGTGTGTGTGAGTGTGTGTGAGTGTGTGTGAGTGTGTGTGAGTGTATGTGAGTGTGCGTGAGTGTGCGTGAGTGTGTGTGAGTGTGCGTGAGTGTGTGTGAGTGTGTGTGAGTGTGTATGAGTGTGTGTGAGTGTGTGAGAGTGTGTGAGAGTGTGTGTGAGTGTGTGTGAGTGTGTGTTAGTGTGTGTGAGTGTGTGTGAGTGTGTGTGAGTGTGTGTGAGTGTGTGTGAGTGTGAGTGTGTGTGAGTGTGGGTGAGTGTGCGTGAGTGTGTGTGAGTGTGTGTGAGTGTGTGTGAGTCTGTGTGAATGTGTGTGAGTGTGTGTGAGTGTGTGTGAGTGTGTGTGAGTGTGTGTGAGTGTGTGTGAGTGTGTGAGTGTGTGTGTGTGTGAGTGTGTGTGACTGTGTGACTGTGTGAGTGTGTGAGTGTGTGTGAGTGTGCGTGAGTGTGCGTGAGTGTGTGTGAGTGTGTGTGAGTGTGTGTGAGTGTGTGAGTGTGTGAGTGTGTGTGTGAGTGTGTGTGAGTTTGTGTGAGTGTGTGAGTCTGTGTGAGTGTGTGAGTGTGTGAGTGTGTGAGTGTGTGTGAGTGTGCGTGAGTGTGCGTGAGTGTGCGTGAGTGTGTGTGAGTGTGTGTGAGTGTGAGTGTGGGTGTGTGTGCGTGAGTGTGCGTGAGTGTGCGTGAGTGTGTGTGAGTGTGTGTGAGTGTGCGTGAGTGTGTGAGTCTGTGTGAGTGTGTGAGTGTGTGTGAGTGTGCGTGAGTGTGCGTGAGTGTGTGAGTGTGTGTGAGTGTGTGTTAGTGTGTGAGTGTGTGTGTGTGTGTGTGAGTGTGTGTGAGTGTGTGTGAGTGTGTGTGAGTGTGTGTGAGTGTGTGTGAGTGTGCGTGAGTGTGCGTGAGTGTGCGTGAGTGTGTGTGAGTGTGTGAGTGTGCGTGAGTGTGTGTGAGTGTGTGTGAGTGTGTGTGAGTGTGTGTGAGTGTGTGTGAGTGTGTGTGAGTGTGTGTGAGTGTGTGTGAGTGTGTGTGAGTGTGTGTGAGTGTGTGTGAGTGTGTGTGTGAGTGTGTGTGTGTGTGTGAGTGTGTGTGTGAGTGTGTGTGTGAGTGTGTGTGAGTGTGTGTGAGTGTGTGTAAGTGAGAGTGAGTGTGTGTGAGTGAGAGTGTGTGAGTGTGTGTGAGTGTGTAAGTATGTGTGAGTGTGTGTGTGAGTGTGTGTGTGAGTGTGTGAGTGTGTGTGAGTGTGTGAGTGTGTGTGACTGTGTGTGAGTGTGTGTGAGTGTGTGTGAGTGTGCGTGAGTGTGCGTGAGTGTGCGTGAGTGTGTGTGAGTGTGTGTGAGTGTGAGTGTGGGTGAGTGTGGGTGAGTGTGCGTGAGTGTGCGTGAGTGTGCGTGAGTGTGCGTGAGTGTGCGTGAGTGTGCGTGAGTGTGCGTGAGTGTGTGTGAGTGTGTGAGTCTGTGTGAGTGTGTGAGTGTGTGAGTGTGTGAGTGTGTGAGTGTGTGAGTGTGTGAGTGTGTGAGTGTGTGAGTGTGCGTGAATGTGCGTGAGTGTGTGTGAGTGTGTGTGAGTGTGTGTGAGTGTGTGAGTGTGTGTGAGTGTGTGTGAGTGTGCGTGAGTGTGCGTGAGTGTGCGTGAGTGTGCGTGAGTGTGCGTGAGTGTGCGTGAGTGTGCGTGAGTGTGCGTGACTGTGCGTGAGTGTGTGTGAGTGCGTGAGTGTGTGAGTGTGTGTGAGTGTGTGTGAGTGTGTGTG
>NW_027223357.1:0-82500 GCF_030449975.1 Polyergus mexicanus
GATGATATAATCGACTATTTCTTCTTCTGCAATAGGAACTTTATTTCCCTTGATCACTTTATCGTGACAGTAGTCGCTAAATGATTCCTTCTTCTCCCATACTCGATTCTCAAACTGACGTTTCCTTTCCAATCTGCTCAGGGGCTGGTTAAACATCGTGCCCATTTTCTCCAGCAGCCTATCCACTCTCATTGACAAATGCTCGACTAAAGAAAAATACCAGTCGGCTGCTTTCCCCCGCAGTTTCGAACCGACCAGTACCTTCGCGGCATTTTCGTCAAGCTCATACGTATCCCTCAGTAAATTGACCTGAGCCTTCCATCGTTCGAAATCATCGCCTGAGCCATTGTACTCGCTGAGAAGATCACTGACGTTCTTAATATTTAATGTAGTTCGAGAAACCGTAGACAAACTATTCCTTGGAGACGCTCGTAGCAAGTCATTTTCCCGACGTAAGAGTTCGATCTCTCTTTGCATTATATCGCGTTCTCTAGCTAACAATTCCATTTCTCGTTGAGATAAATTTTCACCTACCGGCGGTATAACCTCTCTTGTCTGCGCCGCCTCCTCTTCCTGGCCGCCGTCCTCAAGGTCATCTTCAACCGGTTGTTGCTGGGCCGCCTCGGTAATCCAAGCCCCGGAAGGATCCGCCTGCTGTAGCCTTGCAATTAATTCAACTTTACGTCCATATGTAGGCAATTTATGTTGCCGCAAAATATTTTTTTAGCTGTGCCACGCTAAGTGCTTCCGGATCCATCCTAAATACAATAGTTCGCAAATGAGTATATTTCTTTTTATCGCGCGCACCTAGCTGCGTTAAGAAAACTATTATTTTTATTGCACGGATACGCCCTTCTCACGCTCCTCCTCGATGGACCACGCACACGGCAGCTCTAACCTCAATGGGTCCTTTGTCCCGCACGCACACAGCAGTACTAGATTCTTGATCCCACTTCTGAATTTGTAGCACGATAAATAACTCAAGGTCTCTCAGGACATTAGTTTATTATTACAAAATAAACAGAGCTTTTGTCACAGGCTTGACGCGTGTCGTCGCCACACACTCTCCTGCCCTCTCCTGCGCCGCCGCGCTACGCTGGCCCGCAGGGCTCCGCGCACGATAAATAGGGCCCTGCGTGCTACAATCTGAATATGTTTTTAGGCATCTTCCGGTTCTATACATGCATTTCCTACATTCAAAAAAATGTAGATAGAAAATGTAGAGCTGGAGAGAAAAAGCACAATAAAAAAAGTAACATTAAAATTGATGTTAAAATTGATGTATGTCTTATTTTTAAAAATTATATAATTATATTATATATTATTAATAAAATTAAAGTAATATAATAACATTTTTAACATTTTTTATAAAATTATATATGATTAAATTAATTGCATATAGGATCAAATTAGTACTAAATTATTTCTCATATAGTTTCAACTATTATACAGATAAAGTTTAATAATATATCTGAAACAATTAACTGTGATTGAACAATTAAAAATTATTATTGATCAACAAATTATTTTAATTATTAGAGTATAGTAATTGTTATATAAATATGTTTGCATAATTTCATTCATCCTTTAGAAATGGTTTCTAATGTCCAATGAAGCTTGATGCTTATCACCACATTCCATTGTTCAGTCAAGTAAGCGGTAAAAACATTCCTCGAAGGGAAACATCTTATGTTACTGGGTTTTTATAGACACATCCGCTGTCAGTTTTTTAATTTTGCTTATGTTACTTACTGGAAAGTTTCTGTTTACTCTGTACAACAGGAGAAGTTTATGTACTCGATGATGGTGGTGAAGTGGATCTTGATTTGGGCAATTACGAGCGTTTTCTGGATATCACTCTTCATAAGGACAATAATATAACAACGGGAAAAATTTATCAACATGTTATTACAAAAGAGAGACACGGAGATTATCTAGAAAAAACAGTACAAGGTATATCTCTATTTATATAATATCGCATATTTATATATAAGAAAGAGAAAGAGAGAGAAAAACACAATTTTTGCACAAATTAATAAAGATTGATATTATTTTTTAGTTGTACCTCACATCACTGATGCTATTCAGGAGTGGGTGGAAAGAGTTGCGAATCAGTCTGTAACAGAAGATGGAGCTAAACCAGAGGTATTGCTAATAATATGAATTATTATAATATATAATGTTACATAATTCCATAAGATATGTAAAAATATTAATTTACATAATATTCTTTATATATTTGTGATATATAATTCTAATTACATAATTTATTAATAATGCTTTACAGGTTTGCATAGTGGAATTAGGTGGCACAATAGGCGACATAGAGGGGATGCCGTTTGTAGAAGCATTTAGGCAATTTCAATTTAGAGTGAAGAAAGAAAACTTCTGTGTTGCCCATGTGTCTTTAGTGCCGCAGGTAACTGCGTTACATGCCTACAATCTTTACACACAGGTTACATTCTCGTTTACATATCTCTTCTATATTTTATGTGCATACAATAATAAATGCATAATTAATTTTTGTGAAACTCCCTAAACGTTTTTGTGAAGATAATTTCTGAGTAATTATTGAGATATAAAATACTTTTTAGCCAAAATCAACGGGTGAACCCAAGACGAAACCAACGCAATCTAGTGTGAGGGAGTTACGTGGATTAGGTTTATCACCCGATCTAATAGTTTGTAGATCGGAAACGCCTATTGGCAATTCTGCCAAAGAAAAAATTTCAAATTTCTGTCATGTCGCTCCAGAGCAGGTAATTATCATAAATATTTTTAATGAAGAAATAAACTGTATCGTAATTGATTAATTAAAATTGTTAATGTTTGAAAGTAAGTAATTAATTGATATCAACATTAAGTGACATCAAATATTTTGATCAGGTTATCACTATTCACGACTTAACATCCATATATCGAGTACCACTTCTTATGGAATATCAAGGCGTTATAGAGTTTCTCAATGATCGATTGCAACTGAATATCGGAATACCGCGTCCGCGTTTCTTCATGCGAAAATGGCGAGATTTAGCTGATCGCGTGGATCATTTGCGGAAAGATGTTAACATCGCTCTAGTGGGCAAATATACAAAACTCGAGGATTCCTACGCTTCTGTTACAAAAGCGTTGCAACATGCTGCCATTGAGGCCGGTTATAAATTGAAATTGACGGTACTGTGTCGTAATTATTTGAAATATATATAATTTTATACATATTACATAATCATATTGTACTATTATTTTTTGAATGATTATGCAATAATATTATTGCAGTTTATTGAAGCTGCTAATCTAGAGCAAATTACATTAATGGAAAATCCAGTCTTGTATCATGAGGCTTGGCAACAGCTTTGTAAAAGCAGGTAAATATTTCAATATATTTTTATGGTTCTGTACTTCTCTTATATCCATAATTTTTAATGAAGATACATTTGTTGTGTTTAGTGGCATTATTGTACCAGGTGGCTTCGGTAAAAGAGGATTGGAAGGAAAGATGGAGGCCTGTCGATGGTGTAGAACAAACAACAAACCGTTTCTCGGCATCTGTCTGGGTCTACAAGCGGCAGTCATTGAATTCGCGCGAAACGTATTGAATCTCCAATCGGCGAACTCTACAGAAATTGATCCACATACTAGTAGTCCTGTGGTAATAGACATGCCAGAGCACAATCAGGGAATTATGGGGGGAACTATGAGGCTTGGCAAAAGACAAACGCGTTTCTGTAACAATAATTCTGTCCTAAGTAAGTACCAGAATCCATGTTTCAACTTGAGATCAATTTTCTTTTTTCAATGCCACAATATATGATATATTCTTATATATATATATATATATATATATATATATATATATATATATATATATATATTATTTTATTTTTATATTTTTCTGTACAGAGAAATTGTATGACAATAAAGATGTCATAGAAGAAAGACATAGGCATAGATATGAAATAAATCCGGATTATGTTCCAGATTTAGAAGCAGCTGGTTTAAAATTTGTAGGTGAGTTATATTGCATTTTTTCACACACAATAAAGTTATAGTTTTGGTAAATATAATAGACAATCTTAATTATACATAATTGAGATAATATATATATATATATATATATATATATATATATATATATATATATATATATATATACTCTATATAGTCTAACATTTTGTTTAATAGGTCGTGATGACGATGAAAATATACGAATGGAAATCGCCGAATTGGAAGGACATAGTTATTATGTAGCTACGCAGTTTCATCCTGAGTATCTATCAAGGCCTTTAAAACCCTCACCGCCGTTCCTCGGTTTAATTTTAGCCAGTGTAGACAAACTGAAGTATTATGTAGCACGAGGATGTAAATTTTCACCTCGCCAACAGAGCGATAATGAATCAGGTAATAATGAAATAACTAGAAAAAGATATATAAAAAAATAAAAATTTATATTAAATTAACGTAATTAGTATAATTAATATATATTAATATAATTGCGCGCACACACATATATGCAAAATGTATGTTTAATGTAAAAATTAGACATAATTTCAATTTGCATGCAAATTTCTCCAACTTACTCATTTGTCATGTTGATTGTTACAGACGATGACTACATGTTGGAGAAAGTGTCAAAATTGCAGTTGTCTAGTAATGCAAGTAGAAGTGGTAGTAATATTACAGAACTCAATGATACTTTGCATTGAGTGAAATTTTATTATCGCAAATTTATTTTGTATCATTCCATTTTCCTATAATCTGATCCACATGTCTTTCTCTAGTCTTACATAATTCATGATTAAAAATTGAAACATAATAAATACATGAATATGTGATAAGTATATATTTGTACAATATATATATATATATATATTAATAATATAAATTTAAATCTTGCTATAACTGAAAACAGAAGTTAGAATCCTAATATAGCTTACAAGCAGCAACAACTATAAATACAAATATATAATTTATGATAACTTTAGGAATGAGTCTGTATCTCATATAAGTTACTATGAAATCTCATGTTTTGGTTAAATATATATATGTAAACAGGTTCTTATAGAAAATAGATTTCATCATTTTAATACATCGTCTTATACCAGAGATTTAAATTTATATAATTTTAATAAGTTAAAATGTTATGAGGGAATAAATAGTGTTTATGATATTATAATACACTATTTCAATTGTAAGTCTGCAGTATTCAAACTACATTTTTTATATCGACAAACTAATTTTTTATACGTACAAAGTATTCAGGATGAGGGATAGAGAGAGTGTCCCGAAATATTATAATTTTATTATAATCTCATGTATATCAAACAATTGTTATATTGTACATAATGTATAATGTAGTAGTGTATACCTAATACGAATTTTATTAGATATTATAAGTTTTATATTTTGTAATAAATTATGTCATGTTTAAACGTAAAAATTTCTTGTATGTTTGTATGTATTGATAAAAATATTAATATGTTTCAGATCAAATGAAATATATATGTATATGTGAATCTAGATTTTAAAGATTTAATTTAATTATATACAAGCCGAAATCATAATCTCTTTCTAAAAACATGATTTGTCTTTTATAAATTATATAATGATTATAAAGATTCTTTGAATTATAGCGACAATTAACTTATCATAGTCTAGTCTAGTCTTGTTGATATAATATTAACGAAAAAAGATAATTAATAAAATTAAAATGTTTGAAATATTGCAAAACTTAAAATTTTAATTTGTATTTCTTCTTATAATTATGTTCGCCTGATATTTTACTCATATTTGAGACCTTAAATTTTTGCGGTTTGAATTTTAATTTCAAATTCATATAAAAAAATTATCTATATTAAAAGACGATACAAATGAAAGAAAGTATATAATACAAAAATTTACAAATATCTAGATATGCAACTAGTTATATGAAATCTGATTTGTCAATTCTGGACATGCACATTCTATTGGTTAGAAATTTCACTCATACACATATCTTTCTTTACTACTGAAAGTCTGTGACAAAGCTATAGCTTTGGTACTTTTACCCTATAAAAATCTTGCAGCGCGCAAGCGCGGGCATAACGCTATACTTTACATATCGTGAACCGTGATGCGATTTATACAGTGCAGTGTTAAGTTCGGTTCAATTCATATCCAAGTTGTACTGACATTTACGAACTTGTAGCGGAGTATCCATATTCATCTCAAATCATCGAGAATCAGTTAGCTAAATCATGAAGTATATTCTGGTGACCGGCGGTGTGATCAGCGGCGTGGGCAAGGGTGTCATCGCCAGCTCGTTCGGCACTATCCTCAAACACTGTAACATTCGCGTGACATCCATCAAGATTGATCCTTATATCAATATCGATGCCGGGACGTTCTCGCCCTACGAGCACGGTGAGCGCGATATTAATTTCTGCA
Source organism: Polyergus mexicanus (assembly GCF_030449975.1). NCBI lineage: Eukaryota > Metazoa > Arthropoda > Insecta > Hymenoptera > Formicidae > Polyergus > Polyergus mexicanus. The sequence goes on from NW_027223357.1 coordinate 6,424, forward strand.
CATCATTGTGCCATAATATTTGAAAAAACAGCGGTTTTTTCGTTAGCATGTTCGACATCAATCGGTATAAAATTGAGTTCAATTTCCTGTGCTATTGATACGGGACTTTATTGCGATCGCAGCAGTTGCACGTTATTGCGTAAAGATCGCTTCTTCCGTGATTCTAGCTCCTGATTTCTCGTTTCTTAACATTACAGAAATTTTTTTTTCATTTGAATATAATTTATAAAGGGTTATACACACACACACACACGCACGCACACACACACACACACACACATATATATATATATATATATATATACACATGTGTGTTGCGCGAGGTTTAATTCAAATCGTCTTGCCGATATTTCTATCTCTGTTTTCTGTCTATTTTTTGATTATCGATAGAAAAGAAATAAATTACAAAATTTTTTATCTGAATAAACCATACAGTTGTGTGATAAAATTGAATAAAAATCGCTAAATTAAATTCCACGATAAGTGAGTGCCTTTATGGCGGTAAAATTTTCAGCCATGTGCTTACGCCATTTTGCATGCTGCCGCCACGCTATTTAATAATTAATTAAGATTTATCGAATGAGGTCAGATGAATTTTTATAGCTATATAAAATATATATGTACACAAATAAAATTAATTACGCATATATATATATATATATATATATATGTATATATTGTATATAGTGCAATAATAGAAGAATATTCATTTTAAGCCCCAAGTTAATTTATTTTTCTATGCAAATATTCTACACTATACGAATCCATCTGAATATGTTTTTAGGCATCTTCCGGTTCTATACATGCATTTCCTACATTCAAAAAAATGTAGATAGAAAATGTAGAGCTGGAGAGAAAAAGCACAATAAAAAAAGTAACATTAAAATTGATGTTAAAATTGATGTATGTCTTATTTTTAAAAATTATATAATTATATTATATATTATTAATAAAATTAAAGTAATATAATAACATTTTTAACATTTTTTATAAAATTATATATGATTAAATTAATTGCATATAGGATCAAATTAGTACTAAATTATTTCTCATATAGTTTCAACTATTATACAGATAAAGTTTAATAATATATCTGAAACAATTAACTGTGATTGAACAATTAAAAATTATTATTGATCAACAAATTATTTTAATTATTAGAGTATAGTAATTGTTATATAAATATGTTTGCATAATTTCATTCATCCTTTAGAAATGGTTTCTAATGTCCAATGAAGCTTGATGCTTATCACCACATTCCATTGTTCAGTCAAGTAAGCGGTAAAAACATTCCTCGAAGGGAAACATCTTATGTTACTGGGTTTTTATAGACACATCCGCTGTCAGTTTTTTAATTTTGCTTATGTTACTTACTGGAAAGTTTCTGTTTACTCTGTACAACAGGAGAAGTTTATGTACTCGATGATGGTGGTGAAGTGGATCTTGATTTGGGCAATTACGAGCGTTTTCTGGATATCACTCTTCATAAGGACAATAATATAACAACGGGAAAAATTTATCAACATGTTATTACAAAAGAGAGACACGGAGATTATCTAGGAAAAACAGTACAAGGTATATCTCTATTTATATAATATCGCATATTTATATATAAGAAAGAGAAAGAGAGAGAAAAACACAATTTTTGCACAAATTAATAAAGATTGATATTATTTTTTAGTTGTACCTCACATCACTGATGCTATTCAGGAGTGGGTGGAAAGAGTTGCGAATCAGTCTGTAACAGAAGATGGAGCTAAACCAGAGGTATTGCTAATAATATGAATTATTATAATATATAATGTTACATAATTCCATAAGATATGTAAAAATATTAATTTACATAATATTCTTTATATATTTGTGATATATAATTCTAATTACATAATTTATTAATAATGCTTTACAGGTTTGCATAGTGGAATTAGGTGGCACAATAGGCGACATAGAGGGGATGCCGTTTGTAGAAGCATTTAGGCAATTTCAATTTAGAGTGAAGAAAGAAAACTTCTGTGTTGCCCATGTGTCTTTAGTGCCGCAGGTAACTGCGTTACATGCCTACAATCTTTACACACAGGTTACATTCTCGTTTACATATCTCTTCTATATTTTATGTGCATACAATAATAAATGCATAATTAATTTTTGGTGAAACTCCCTAAACGTTTTTGTGAAGATAATTTCTGAGTAATTATTGAGATATAAAATACTTTTTAGCCAAAATCAACGGGTGAACCCAAGACGAAACCAACGCAATCTAGTGTGAGGGAGTTACGTGGATTAGGTTTATCACCCGATCTAATAGTTTGTAGATCGGAAACGCCTATTGGCAATTCTGCCAAAGAAAAAATTTCAAATTTCTGTCATGTCGCTCCAGAGCAGGTAATTATCATAAATATTTTTAATGAAGAAATAAACTGTATCGTAATTGATTAATTAAAATTGTTAATGTTTGAAAGTAAGTAATTAATTGATATCAACATTAAGTGACATCAAATATTTTGATCAGGTTATCACTATTCACGACTTAACATCCATATATCGAGTACCACTTCTTATGGAATATCAAGGCGTTATAGAGTTTCTCAATGATCGATTGCAACTGAATATCGGAATACCGCGTCCGCGTTTCTTCATGCGAAAATGGCGAGATTTAGCTGATCGCGTGGATCATTTGCGGAAAGATGTTAACATCGCTCTAGTGGGCAAATATACAAAACTCGAGGATTCCTACGCTTCTGTTACAAAGCGTTGCAACATGCTGCCATTGAGGCCGGTTATAAATTGAAATTGACGGTACTGTGTCGTAATTATTTGAAATATATATAATTTTATACATATTACATAATCATATTGTACTATTATTTTTTGAATGATTATGCAATAATATTATTGCAGTTTATTGAAGCTGCTAATCTAGAGCAAATTACATTAATGGAAAATCCAGTCTTGTATCATGAGGCTTGGCAACAGCTTTGTAAAAGCAGGTAAATATTTCAATATATTTTTATGGTTCTGTACTTCTCTTATATCCATAATTTTTAATGAAGATACATTTGTTGTGTTTAGTGGCATTATTGTACCAGGTGGCTTCGGTAAAAGAGAATTGGAAGGAAAGATGGAGGCCTGTCGATGGTGTAGAACAAACAACAAACCGTTTCTCGGCATCTGTCTGGGTCTACAAGCGGCAGTCATTGAATTCGCGCGAAACGTATTGAATCTCCAATCGGCGAACTCTACAGAAATTGATCCACATACTAGTAGTCCTGTGGTAATAGACATGCCAGAGCACAATCAGGGAATTATGGGGGGAACTATGAGGCTTGGCAAAAGACAAACGCGTTTCTGTAACAATAATTCTGTCCTAAGTAAGTACCAGAATCCATGTTTCAACTTGAGATCAATTTTCTTTTTTCAATGCCACAATATATGATATATTCTTAATATATATATATATATATATATATATATATATTATTTTATTTTTATATTTTTCTGTACAGAGAAATTGTATGACAATAAAGATGTCATAGAAGAAAGACATAGGCATAGATATGAAATAAATCCGGATTATGTTCCAGATTTAGAAGCAGCTGGTTTAAAATTTGTAGGTGAGTTATATTGCATTTTTTCACACACAATAAAGTTATAGTTTTGGTAAATATAATAGACAATCTTAATTATACATAATTGAGATAATACAATATATATATATATATATATATATATATATATATATATATATATATACTCTATATAGTCTAACATTTTGTTTAATAGGTCGTGATGACGATGAAAATATACGAATGGAAATCGCCGAATTGGAAGGACATAGTTATTATGTAGCTACGCAGTTTCATCCTGAGTATCTATCAAGGCCTTTAAAACCCTCACCGCCGTTCCTCGGTTTAATTTTAGCCAGTGTAGACAAACTGAAGTATTATGTAGCACGAGGATGTAAATTTTCACCTCGCCAACAGAGCGATAATGAATCAGGTAATAATGAAATAACTAGAAAAAGATATAAAAACTATATAAAAAAATAAAAATTTATATTAAATTAACGTAATTAGTATAATTAATATATATTAATATAATTGCGCGCACACACATATATGCAAAATGTATGTTTAATGTAAAAATTAGACATAATTTCAATTTGCATGCAAATTTCTCCAACTTACTCATTTGTCATGTTGATTGTTACAGACGATGACTACATGTTGGAGAAAGTGTCAAAATTGCAGTTGTCTAGTAATGCAAGTAGAAGTGGTAGTAATATTACAGAACTCAATGATACTTTGCATTGAGTGAAATTTTATTATCGCAAATTTATTTTGTATCATTCCATTTTCCTATAATCTGATCCACATGTCTTTCTCTAGTCTTACATAATTCATGATTAAAAATTGAAACATAATAAATACATGAATATGTGATAAGTATATATTTGTACAATATATATATATATATATATTAATAATATAAATTTAAATCTTGCTATAACTGAAAACAGAAGTTAGAATCCTAATATAGCTTACAAGCAGCAACAACTATAAATACAAATATATAATTTATGATAACTTTAGGAATGAGTCTGTATCTCATATAAGTTACTATGAAATCTCATGTTTTGGTTAAATATATATATGTAAACAGGTTCTTATAGAAAATAGATTTCATCATTTTAATACATCGTCTTATACCAGAGATTTAAATTTATATAATTTTAATAAGTTAAAATGTTATGAGGGAATAAATAGTGTTTATGATATTATAATACACTATTTCAATTGTAAGTCTGCAGTATTCAAACTACATTTTTTATATCGACAAACTAATTTTTTATACGTACAAAGTATTCAGGATGAGGGATAGAGAGAGTGTCCCGAAATATTATAATTTTATTATAATCTCATGTATATCAAACAATTGTTATATTGTACATAATGTATAATGTAGTAGTGTATACCTAATACGAATTTTATTAGATATTATAAGTTTTATATTTTGTAATAAATTATGTCATGTTTAAACGTAAAAATTTCTTGTATGTTTGTATGTATTGATAAAAATATTAATATGTTTCAGATCAAATGAAATATATATGTATATGTGAATCTAGATTTTAAAGATTTAATTTAATTATATACAAGCCGAAATCATAATCTCTTTCTAAAAACATGATTTGTCTTTTATAAATTATATAATGATTATAAAGATTCTTTGAATTATAGCGACAATTAACTTATCATAGTCTAGTCTAGTCTTGTTGATATAATATTAACGAAAAAAGATAATTAATAAAATTAAAATGTTTGAAATATTGCAAAACTTAAAATTTTAATTTGTATTTCTTCTTATAATTATGTTCGCCTGATATTTTACTCATATTTGAGACCTTAAATTTTTGCGGTTTGAATTTTAATTTCAAATTCATATAAAAAAATTATCTATATTAAAAGACGATACAAATGAAAGAAAGTATATAATACAAAAATTTACAAATATCTAGATATGCAACTAGTTATATGAAATCTGATTTGTCAATTCTGGACATGCACATTCTATTGGTTAGAAATTTCACTCATACACATATCTTTCTTTACTACTGAAAGTCTGTGACAAAGCTATAGCTTTGGTACTTTTACCCTATAAAAATCTTGCAGCGCGCAAGCGCGGGCATAACGCTATACTTTACATATCGTGAACCGTGATGCGATTTATACAGTGCAGTGTTAAGTTCGGTTCAATTCATATCCAAGTTGTACTGACATTTACGAACTTGTAGCGGAGTATTATATTCATCTCATATTCATCTCAAATCATCGAGAATCAGTTAGCTAAATCATGAAGTATATTCTGGTGACCGGCGGTGTGATGAGCGGCGTGGGCAAGGGTGTCATCGCCAGCTCGTTCGGCACTATCCTCAAACACTGTAACATTCGCGTGACATCCATCAAGATTGATCCTTATATCAATATCGATGCCGGGACGTTCTCGCCCTACGAGCACGGTGAGCGCGATATTAATTTCTGCACATCATTGTGCCATAATATTTGAAAAAACAGCGGTTTTTTCGTTAGCATGTTCGACATCAATCGGTATAAAATTGAGTTCAATTTCCTGTGCTATTGATACGGGACTTTATTGCGATCGCAGCAGTTGCACGTTATTGCGTAAAGATCGCTTCTTCCGTGATTCTAGCTCCTGATTTCTCGTTTCTTAACATTACAGAAATTTTTTTTTCATTTGAATATAATTTATAAAGGGTTATACACACACACACACACGCACACACACACACACACACACACACACACACACACACACACACACACACATATATATATATATATATATATATACACATGTGTGTTGCGCGAGGTTTAATTCAAATCGTCTTGCCGATATTTCTATCACTGTTTTCTGTCTATTTTTTGATTATCGATAGAAAAGAAATAAATTACAAAATTTTTTATCTGAATAAACCATACAGTTGTGTGATAAAATTGAATAAAAATCGCTAAATTAAATTCCACGATAAGTGAGTGCCTTTATGGCGGTAAAATTTTCAGCCATGTGCTTACGCCATTTTGCATGCTGCCGCCACGCTATTTAATAATTAATTAAGATTTATCGAATGAGGTCAGATGAATTTTTATAGCTATATAAAATATATATGTACACAAATAAAATTAATTACGCATATATATATATATATATATATATATATATGTATATATTGTATATAGTGCAATAATAGAAGAATATTCATTTTAAGCCCCAAGTTAATTTATTTTTCTATGCAAATATTCTACACTATACGAATCCATCTGAATATGTTTTTAGGCATCTTCCGGTTCTATACATGCATTTCCTACATTCAAAAAAATGTAGATAGAAAATGTAGAGCTGGAGAGAAAAAGCACAATAAAAAAAGTAACATTAAAATTGATGTTAAAATTGATGTATGTCTTATTTTTAAAAATTATATAATTATATTATATATTATTAATAAAATTAAAGTAATATAATAACATTTTTAACATTTTTTATAAAATTATATATGATTAAATTAATTGCATATAGGATCAAATTAGTACTAAATTATTTCTCATATAGTTTCAACTATTATACAGATAAAGTTTAATAATATATCTGAAACAATTAACTGTGATTGAACAATTAAAAATTATTATTGATCAACAAATTATTTTAATTATTAGAGTATAGTAATTGTTATATAAATATGTTTGCATAATTTCATTCATCCTTTAGAAATGGTTTCTAATGTCCAATGAAGCTTGATGCTTATCACCACATTCCATTGTTCAGTCAAGTAAGCGGTAAAAACATTCCTCGAAGGGAAACATCTTATGTTACTGGGTTTTTATAGACACATCCGCTGTCAGTTTTTTAATTTTGCTTATGTTACTTACTGGAAAGTTTCTGTTTACTCTGTACAACAGGAGAAGTTTATGTACTCGATGATGGTGGTGAAGTGGATCTTGATTTGGGCAATTACGAGCGTTTTCTGGATATCACTCTTCATAAGGACAATAATATAACAACGGGAAAAATTTATCAACATGTTATTACAAAAGAGAGACACGGAGATTATCTAGGAAAAACAGTACAAGGTATATCTCTATTTATATAATATCGCATATTTATATATAAGAAAGAGAAAGAGAGAGAAAAACACAATTTTTGCACAAATTAATAAAGATTGATATTATTTTTTAGTTGTACCTCACATCACTGATGCTATTCAGGAGTGGGTGGAAAGAGTTGCGAATCAGTCTGTAACAGAAGATGGAGCTAAACCAGAGGTATTGCTAATAATATGAATTATTATAATATATAATGTTACATAATTCCATAAGATATGTAAAAATATTAATTTACATAATATTCTTTATATATTTGTGATATATAATTCTAATTACATAATTTATTAATAATGCTTTACAGGTTTGCATAGTGGAATTAGGTGGCACAATAGGCGACATAGAGGGGATGCCGTTTGTAGAAGCATTTAGGCAATTTCAATTTAGAGTGAAGAAAGAAAACTTCTGTGTTGCCCATGTGTCTTTAGTGCCGCAGGTAACTGCGTTACATGCCTACAATCTTTACACACAGGTTACATTCTCGTTTACATATCTCTTCTATATTTTATGTGCATACAATAATAAATGCATAATTAATTTTTGTGAAACTCCCTAAACGTTTTTGTGAAGATAATTTCTGAGTAATTATTGAGATATAAAATACTTTTTAGCCAAAATCAACGGGTGAACCCAAGACGAAACCAACGCAATCTAGTGTGAGGGAGTTACGTGGATTAGGTTTATCACCCGATCTAATAGTTTGTAGATCGGAAACGCCTATTGGCAATTCTGCCAAAGAAAAAATTTCAAATTTCTGTCATGTCGCTCCAGAGCAGGTAATTATCATAAATATTTTTAATGAAGAAATAAACTGTATCGTAATTGATTAATTAAAATTGTTAATGTTTGAAAGTAAGTAATTAATTGATATCAACATTAAGTGACATCAAATATTTTGATCAGGTTATCACTATTCACGACTTAACATCCATATATCGAGTACCACTTCTTATGGAATATCAAGGCGTTATAGAGTTTCTCAATGATCGATTGCAACTGAATATCGGAATACCGCGTCCGCGTTTCTTCATGCGAAAATGGCGAGATTTAGCTGATCGCGTGGATCATTTGCGGAAAGATGTTAACATCGCTCTAGTGGGCAAATATACAAAACTCGAGGATTCCTACGCTTCTGTTACAAAAGCGTTGCAACATGCTGCCATTGAGGCCGGTTATAAATTGAAATTGACGGTACTGTGTCGTAATTATTTGAAATATATATAATTTTATACATATTACATAATCATATTGTACTATTATTTTTTGAATGATTATGCAATAATATTATTGCAGTTTATTGAAGCTGCTAATCTAGAGCAAATTACATTAATGGAAAATCCAGTCTTGTATCATGAGGCTTGGCAACAGCTTTGTAAAAGCAGGTAAATATTTCAATATATTTTTATGGTTCTGTACTTCTCTTATATCCATAATTTTTAATGAAGATACATTTGTTGTGTTTAGTGGCATTATTGTACCAGGTGGCTTCGGTAAAAGAGGATTGGAAGGAAAGATGGAGGCCTGTCGATGGTGTAGAACAAACAACAAACCGTTTCTCGGCATCTGTCTGGGTCTACAAGCGGCAGTCATTGAATTCGCGCGAAACGTATTGAATCTCCAATCGGCGAACTCTACAGAAATTGATCCACATACTAGTAGTCCTGTGGTAATAGACATGCCAGAGCACAATCAGGGAATTATGGGGGGAACTATGAGGCTTGGCAAAAGACAAACGCGTTTCTGTAACAATAATTCTGTCCTAAGTAAGTACCAGAATCCATGTTTCAACTTGAGATCAATTTTCTTTTTTCAATGCCACAATATATGATATATTCTTAATATATATATATATATATATATATATATATATATATATATATATATATATATATTATTTTATTTTTATATTTTTCTGTACAGAGAAATTGTATGACAATAAAGATGTCATAGAAGAAAGACATAGGCATAGATATGAAATAAATCCGGATTATGTTCCAGATTTAGAAGCAGCTGGTTTAAAATTTGTAGGTGAGTTATATTGCATTTTTTCACACACAATAAAGTTATAGTTTTGGTAAATATAATAGACAATCTTAATTATACATAATTGAGATAATATAATATATATATATATATATATATATATATATATATATATATATATACTCTATATAGTCTAACATTTTGTTTAATAGGTCGTGATGACGATGAAAATATACGAATGGAAATCGCCGAATTGGAAGGACATAGTTATTATGTAGCTACGCAGTTTCATCCTGAGTATCTATCAAGGCCTTTAAAACCCTCACCGCCGTTCCTCGGTTTAATTTTAGCCAGTGTAGACAAACTGAAGTATTATGTAGCACGAGGATGTAAATTTTCACCTCGCCAACAGAGCGATAATGAATCAGGTAATAATGAAATAACTAGAAAAAGATATATAAAAAAATAAAAATTTATATTAAATTAACGTAATTAGTATAATTAATATATATTAATATAATTGCGCGCACACACATATATGCAAAATGTATGTTTGATGTAAAAATTAGACATAATTTCAATTTGCATGCAAATTTCTCCAACTTACTCATTTGTCATGTTGATTGTTACAGACGATGACTACATGTTGGAGAAAGTGTCAAAATTGCAGTTGTCTAGTAATGCAAGTAGAAGTGGTAGTAATATTACAGAACTCAATGATACTTTGCATTGAGTGAAATTTTATTATCGCAAATTTATTTTGTATCATTCCATTTTCCTATAATCTGATCCACATGTCTTTCTCTAGTCTTACATAATTCATGATTAAAAATTGAAACATAATAAATACATGAATATGTGATAAGTATATATTTGTACAATATATATATATATATATATTAATAATATAAATTTAAATCTTGCTATAACTGAAAACAGAAGTTAGAATCCTAATATAGCTTACAAGCAGCAACAACTATAAATACAAATATATAATTTATGATAACTTTAGGAATGAGTCTGTATCTCATATAAGTTACTATGAAATCTCATGTTTTGGTTAAATATATATATGTAAACAGGTTCTTATAGAAAATAGATTTCATCATTTTAATACATCGTCTTATACCAGAGATTTAAATTTATATAATTTTAATAAGTTAAAATGTTATGAGGGAATAAATAGTGTTTATGATATTATAATACACTATTTCAATTGTAAGTCTGCAGTATTCAAACTACATTTTTTATATCGACAAACTAATTTTTTATACGTACAAAGTATTCAGGATGAGGGATAGAGAGAGTGTCCCGAAATATTATAATTTTATTATAATCTCATGTATATCAAACAATTGTTATATTGTACATAATGTATAATGTAGTAGTGTATACCTAATACGAATTTTATTAGATATTATAAGTTTTATATTTTGTAATAAATTATGTCATGTTTAAACGTAAAAATTTCTTGTATGTTTGTATGTATTGATAAAAATATTAATATGTTTCAGATCAAATGAAATATATATGTATATGTGAATCTAGATTTTAAAGATTTAATTTAATTATATACAAGCCGAAATCATAATCTCTTTCTAAAAACATGATTTGTCTTTTATAAATTATATAATGATTATAAAGATTCTTTGAATTATAGCGACAATTAACTTATCATAGTCTAGTCTAGTCTTGTTGATATAATATTAACGAAAAAAGATAATTAATAAAATTAAAATGTTTGAAATATTGCAAAACTTAAAATTTTAATTTGTATTTCTTCTTATAATTATGTTCGCCTGATATTTTACTCATATTTGAGACCTTAAATTTTTGCGGTTTGAATTTTAATTTCAAATTCATATAAAAAAATTATCTATATTAAAAGACGATACAAATGAAAGAAAGTATATAATACAAAAATTTACAAATATCTAGATATGCAACTAGTTATATGAAATCTGATTTGTCAATTCTGGACATGCACATTCTATTGGTTAGAAATTTCACTCATACACATATCTTTCTTTACTACTGAAAGTCTGTGACAAAGCTATAGCTTTGGTACTTTTACCCTATAAAAATCTTGCAGCGCGCAAGCGCGGGCATAACGCTATACTTTACATATCGTGAACCGTGATGCGATTTATACAGTGCAGTGTTAAGTTCGGTTCAATTCATATCCAAGTTGTACTGACATTTACGAACTTGTAGCGGAGTATCCATATTCATCTCAAATCATCGAGAATCAGTTAGCTAAATCATGAAGTATATTCTGGTGACCGGCGGTGTGATCAGCGGCGTGGGCAAGGGTGTCATCGCCAGCTCGTTCGGCACTATCCTCAAACACTGTAACATTCGCGTGACATCCATCAAGATTGATCCTTATATCAATATCGATGCCGGGACGTTCTCGCCCTACGAGCACGGTGAGCGCGATATTAATTTCTGCACATCATTGTGCCATAATATTTGAAAAAACAGCGGTTTTTTCGTTAGCATGTTCGACATCAATCGGTATAAAATTGAGTTCAATTTCCTGTGCTATTGATACGGGACTTTATTGCGATCGCAGCAGTTGCACGTTATTGCGTAAAGATCGCTTCTTCCGTGATTCTAGCTCCTGATTTCTCGTTTCTTAACATTACAGAAATTTTTTTTTCATTTGAATATAATTTATAAAGGGTTATACACACACACACACACGCACGCACACACACACACACACACACATATATATATATATATATATATATACACATGTGTGTTGCGCGAGGTTTAATTCAAATCGTCTTGCCGATATTTCTATCTCTGTTTTCTGTCTATTTTTTGATTATCGATAGAAAAGAAATAAATTACAAAATTTTTTATCTGAATAAACCATACAGTTGTGTGATAAAATTGAATAAAAATCGCTAAATTAAATTCCACGATAAGTGAGTGCCTTTATGGCGGTAAAATTTTCAGCCATGTGCTTACGCCATTTTGCATGCTGCCGCCACGCTATTTAATAATTAATTAAGATTTATCGAATGAGGTCAGATGAATTTTTATAGCTATATAAAATATATATGTACACAAATAAAATTAATTACGCATATATATATATATATATATATATATGTATATATTGTATATAGTGCAATAATAGAAGAATATTCATTTTAAGCCCCAAGTTAATTTATTTTTCTATGCAAATATTCTACACTATACGAATCCATCTGAATATGTTTTTAGGCATCTTCCGGTTCTATACATGCATTTCCTACATTCAAAAAAATGTAGATAGAAAATGTAGAGCTGGAGAGAAAAAGCACAATAAAAAAAGTAACATTAAAATTGATGTTAAAATTGATGTATGTCTTATTTTTAAAAATTATATAATTATATTATATATTATTAATAAAATTAAAGTAATATAATAACATTTTTAACATTTTTTATAAAATTATATATGATTAAATTAATTGCATATAGGATCAAATTAGTACTAAATTATTTCTCATATAGTTTCAACTATTATACAGATAAAGTTTAATAATATATCTGAAACAATTAACTGTGATTGAACAATTAAAAATTATTATTGATCAACAAATTATTTTAATTATTAGAGTATAGTAATTGTTATATAAATATGTTTGCATAATTTCATTCATCCTTTAGAAATGGTTTCTAATGTCCAATGAAGCTTGATGCTTATCACCACATTCCATTGTTCAGTCAAGTAAGCGGTAAAAACATTCCTCGAAGGGAAACATCTTATGTTACTGGGTTTTTATAGACACATCCGCTGTCAGTTTTTTAATTTTGCTTATGTTACTTACTGGAAAGTTTCTGTTTACTCTGTACAACAGGAGAAGTTTATGTACTCGATGATGGTGGTGAAGTGGATCTTGATTTGGGCAATTACGAGCGTTTTCTGGATATCACTCTTCATAAGGACAATAATATAACAACGGGAAAAATTTATCAACATGTTATTACAAAAGAGAGACACGGAGATTATCTAGGAAAAACAGTACAAGGTATATCTCTATTTATATAATATCGCATATTTATATATAAGAAAGAGAAAGAGAGAGAAAAACACAATTTTTGCACAAATTAATAAAGATTGATATTATTTTTTAGTTGTACCTCACATCACTGATGCTATTCAGGAGTGGGTGGAAAGAGTTGCGAATCAGTCTGTAACAGAAGATGGAGCTAAACCAGAGGTATTGCTAATAATATGAATTATTATAATATATAATGTTACATAATTCCATAAGATATGTAAAAATATTAATTTACATAATATTCTTTATATATTTGTGATATATAATTCTAATTACATAATTTATTAATAATGCTTTACAGGTTTGCATAGTGGAATTAGGTGGCACAATAGGCGACATAGAGGGGATGCCGTTTGTAGAAGCATTTAGGCAATTTCAATTTAGAGTGAAGAAAGAAAACTTCTGTGTTGCCCATGTGTCTTTAGTGCCGCAGGTAACTGCGTTACATGCCTACAATCTTTACACACAGGTTACATTCTCGTTTACATATCTCTTCTATATTTTATGTGCATACAATAATAAATGCATAATTAATTTTTGTGAAACTCCCTAAACGTTTTTGTGAAGATAATTTCTGAGTAATTATTGAGATATAAAATACTTTTTAGCCAAAATCAACGGGTGAACCCAAGACGAAACCAACGCAATCTAGTGTGAGGGAGTTACGTGGATTAGGTTTATCACCCGATCTAATAGTTTGTAGATCGGAAACGCCTATTGGCAATTCTGCCAAAGAAAAAATTTCAAATTTCTGTCATGTCGCTCCAGAGCAGGTAATTATCATAAATATTTTTAATGAAGAAATAAACTGTATCGTAATTGATTAATTAAAATTGTTAATGTTTGAAAGTAAGTAATTAATTGATATCAACATTAAGTGACATCAAATATTTTGATCAGGTTATCACTATTCACGACTTAACATCCATATATCGAGTACCACTTCTTATGGAATATCAAGGCGTTATAGAGTTTCTCAATGATCGATTGCAACTGAATATCGGAATACCGCGTCCGCGTTTCTTCATGCGAAAATGGCGAGATTTAGCTGATCGCGTGGATCATTTGCGGAAAGATGTTAACATCGCTCTAGTGGGCAAATATACAAAACTCGAGGATTCCTACGCTTCTGTTACAAAAGCGTTGCAACATGCTGCCATTGAGGCCGGTTATAAATTGAAATTGACGGTACTGTGTCGTAATTATTTGAAATATATATAATTTTATACATATTACATAATCATATTGTACTATTATTTTTTGAATGATTATGCAATAATATTATTGCAGTTTATTGAAGCTGCTAATCTAGAGCAAATTACATTAATGGAAAATCCAGTCTTGTATCATGAGGCTTGGCAACAGCTTTGTAAAAGCAGGTAAATATTTCAATATATTTTTATGGTTCTGTACTTCTCTTATATCCATAATTTTTAATGAAGATACATTTGTTGTGTTTAGTGGCATTATTGTACCAGGTGGCTTCGGTAAAAGAGAATTGGAAGGAAAGATGGAGGCCTGTCGATGGTGTAGAACAAACAACAAACCGTTTCTCGGCATCTGTCTGGGTCTACAAGCGGCAGTCATTGAATTCGCGCGAAACGTATTGAATCTCCAATCGGCGAACTCTACAGAAATTGATCCACATACTAGTAGTCCTGTGGTAATAGACATGCCAGAGCACAATCAGGGAATTATGGGGGGAACTATGAGGCTTGGCAAAAGACAAACGCGTTTCTGTAACAATAATTCTGTCCTAAGTAAGTACCAGAATCCATGTTTCAACTTGAGATCAATTTTCTTTTTTCAATGCCACAATATATGATATATTCTTAATATATATATATATATATATATATATATATATATTATTTTATTTTTATATTTTTCTGTACAGAGAAATTGTATGACAATAAAGATGTCATAGAAGAAAGACATAGGCATAGATATGAAATAAATCCGGATTATGTTCCAGATTTAGAAGCAGCTGGTTTAAAATTTGTAGGTGAGTTATATTGCATTTTTTCACACACAATAAAGTTATAGTTTTGGTAAATATAATAGACAATCTTAATTATACATAATTGAGATAATACAATATATATATATATATATATATATATATATATATATATATATATACTCTATATAGTCTAACATTTTGTTTAATAGGTCGTGATGACGATGAAAATATACGAATGGAAATCGCCGAATTGGAAGGACATAGTTATTATGTAGCTACGCAGTTTCATCCTGAGTATCTATCAAGGCCTTTAAAACCCTCACCGCCGTTCCTCGGTTTAATTTTAGCCAGTGTAGACAAACTGAAGTATTATGTAGCACGAGGATGTAAATTTTCACCTCGCCAACAGAGCGATAATGAATCAGGTAATAATGAAATAACTAGAAAAAGATATAAAAACTATATAAAAAAATAAAAATTTATATTAAATTAACGTAATTAGTATAATTAATATATATTAATATAATTGCGCGCACACACATATATGCAAAATGTATGTTTAATGTAAAAATTAGACATAATTTCAATTTGCATGCAAATTTCTCCAACTTACTCATTTGTCATGTTGATTGTTACAGACGATGACTACATGTTGGAGAAAGTGTCAAAATTGCAGTTGTCTAGTAATGCAAGTAGAAGTGGTAGTAATATTACAGAACTCAATGATACTTTGCATTGAGTGAAATTTTATTATCGCAAATTTATTTTGTATCATTCCATTTTCCTATAATCTGATCCACATGTCTTTCTCTAGTCTTACATAATTCATGATTAAAAATTGAAACATAATAAATACATGAATATGTGATAAGTATATATTTGTACAATATATATATATATATATATTAATAATATAAATTTAAATCTTGCTATAACTGAAAACAGAAGTTAGAATCCTAATATAGCTTACAAGCAGCAACAACTATAAATACAAATATATAATTTATGATAACTTTAGGAATGAGTCTGTATCTCATATAAGTTACTATGAAATCTCATGTTTTGGTTAAATATATATATGTAAACAGGTTCTTATAGAAAATAGATTTCATCATTTTAATACATCGTCTTATACCAGAGATTTAAATTTATATAATTTTAATAAGTTAAAATGTTATGAGGGAATAAATAGTGTTTATGATATTATAATACACTATTTCAATTGTAAGTCTGCAGTATTCAAACTACATTTTTTATATCGACAAACTAATTTTTTATACGTACAAAGTATTCAGGATGAGGGATAGAGAGAGTGTCCCGAAATATTATAATTTTATTATAATCTCATGTATATCAAACAATTGTTATATTGTACATAATGTATAATGTAGTAGTGTATACCTAATACGAATTTTATTAGATATTATAAGTTTTATATTTTGTAATAAATTATGTCATGTTTAAACGTAAAAATTTCTTGTATGTTTGTATGTATTGATAAAAATATTAATATGTTTCAGATCAAATGAAATATATATGTATATGTGAATCTAGATTTTAAAGATTTAATTTAATTATATACAAGCCGAAATCATAATCTCTTTCTAAAAACATGATTTGTCTTTTATAAATTATATAATGATTATAAAGATTCTTTGAATTATAGCGACAATTAACTTATCATAGTCTAGTCTAGTCTTGTTGATATAATATTAACGAAAAAAGATAATTAATAAAATTAAAATGTTTGAAATATTGCAAAACTTAAAATTTTAATTTGTATTTCTTCTTATAATTATGTTCGCCTGATATTTTACTCATATTTGAGACCTTAAATTTTTGCGGTTTGAATTTTAATTTCAAATTCATATAAAAAAATTATCTATATTAAAAGACGATACAAATGAAAGAAAGTATATAATACAAAAATTTACAAATATCTAGATATGCAACTAGTTATATGAAATCTGATTTGTCAATTCTGGACATGCACATTCTATTGGTTAGAAATTTCACTCATACACATATCTTTCTTTACTACTGAAAGTCTGTGACAAAGCTATAGCTTTGGTACTTTTACCCTATAAAAATCTTGCAGCGCGCAAGCGCGGGCATAACGCTATACTTTACATATCGTGAACCGTGATGCGATTTATACAGTGCAGTGTTAAGTTCGGTTCAATTCATATCCAAGTTGTACTGACATTTACGAACTTGTAGCGGAGTATTATATTCATCTCATATTCATCTCAAATCATCGAGAATCAGTTAGCTAAATCATGAAGTATATTCTGGTGACCGGCGGTGTGATGAGCGGCGTGGGCAAGGGTGTCATCGCCAGCTCGTTCGGCACTATCCTCAAACACTGTAACATTCGCGTGACATCCATCAAGATTGATCCTTATATCAATATCGATGCCGGGACGTTCTCGCCCTACGAGCACGGTGAGCGCGATATTAATTTCTGCACATCATTGTGCCATAATATTTGAAAAAACAGCGGTTTTTTCGTTAGCATGTTCGACATCAATCGGTATAAAATTGAGTTCAATTTCCTGTGCTATTGATACGGGACTTTATTGCGATCGCAGCAGTTGCACGTTATTGCGTAAAGATCGCTTCTTCCGTGATTCTAGCTCCTGATTTCTCGTTTCTTAACATTACAGAAATTTTTTTTTCATTTGAATATAATTTATAAAGGGTTATACACACACACACACACGCACACACACACACACACACACACACACACACACACACACACACACACACATATATATATATATATATATATATACACATGTGTGTTGCGCGAGGTTTAATTCAAATCGTCTTGCCGATATTTCTATCACTGTTTTCTGTCTATTTTTTGATTATCGATAGAAAAGAAATAAATTACAAAATTTTTTATCTGAATAAACCATACAGTTGTGTGATAAAATTGAATAAAAATCGCTAAATTAAATTCCACGATAAGTGAGTGCCTTTATGGCGGTAAAATTTTCAGCCATGTGCTTACGCCATTTTGCATGCTGCCGCCACGCTATTTAATAATTAATTAAGATTTATCGAATGAGGTCAGATGAATTTTTATAGCTATATAAAATATATATGTACACAAATAAAATTAATTACGCATATATATATATATATATATATATATATATGTATATATTGTATATAGTGCAATAATAGAAGAATATTCATTTTAAGCCCCAAGTTAATTTATTTTTCTATGCAAATATTCTACACTATACGAATCCATCTGAATATGTTTTTAGGCATCTTCCGGTTCTATACATGCATTTCCTACATTCAAAAAAATGTAGATAGAAAATGTAGAGCTGGAGAGAAAAAGCACAATAAAAAAAG
The DNA here is from genome assembly GCF_030449975.1 of Polyergus mexicanus. Classification (NCBI taxonomy): domain Eukaryota; kingdom Metazoa; phylum Arthropoda; class Insecta; order Hymenoptera; family Formicidae; genus Polyergus; species Polyergus mexicanus. The sequence continues at coordinate 25,476 of NW_027223357.1, forward strand.
TAACATTAAAATTGATGTTAAAATTGATGTATGTCTTATTTTTAAAAATTATATAATTATATTATATATTATTAATAAAATTAAAGTAATATAATAACATTTTTAACATTTTTTATAAAATTATATATGATTAAATTAATTGCATATAGGATCAAATTAGTACTAAATTATTTCTCATATAGTTTCAACTATTATACAGATAAAGTTTAATAATATATCTGAAACAATTAACTGTGATTGAACAATTAAAAATTATTATTGATCAACAAATTATTTTAATTATTAGAGTATAGTAATTGTTATATAAATATGTTTGCATAATTTCATTCATCCTTTAGAAATGGTTTCTAATGTCCAATGAAGCTTGATGCTTATCACCACATTCCATTGTTCAGTCAAGTAAGCGGTAAAAACATTCCTCGAAGGGAAACATCTTATGTTACTGGGTTTTTATAGACACATCCGCTGTCAGTTTTTTAATTTTGCTTATGTTACTTACTGGAAAGTTTCTGTTTACTCTGTACAACAGGAGAAGTTTATGTACTCGATGATGGTGGTGAAGTGGATCTTGATTTGGGCAATTACGAGCGTTTTCTGGATATCACTCTTCATAAGGACAATAATATAACAACGGGAAAAATTTATCAACATGTTATTACAAAAGAGAGACACGGAGATTATCTAGGAAAAACAGTACAAGGTATATCTCTATTTATATAATATCGCATATTTATATATAAGAAAGAGAAAGAGAGAGAAAAACACAATTTTTGCACAAATTAATAAAGATTGATATTATTTTTTAGTTGTACCTCACATCACTGATGCTATTCAGGAGTGGGTGGAAAGAGTTGCGAATCAGTCTGTAACAGAAGATGGAGCTAAACCAGAGGTATTGCTAATAATATGAATTATTATAATATATAATGTTACATAATTCCATAAGATATGTAAAAATATTAATTTACATAATATTCTTTATATATTTGTGATATATAATTCTAATTACATAATTTATTAATAATGCTTTACAGGTTTGCATAGTGGAATTAGGTGGCACAATAGGCGACATAGAGGGGATGCCGTTTGTAGAAGCATTTAGGCAATTTCAATTTAGAGTGAAGAAAGAAAACTTCTGTGTTGCCCATGTGTCTTTAGTGCCGCAGGTAACTGCGTTACATGCCTACAATCTTTACACACAGGTTACATTCTCGTTTACATATCTCTTCTATATTTTATGTGCATACAATAATAAATGCATAATTAATTTTTGTGAAACTCCCTAAACGTTTTTGTGAAGATAATTTCTGAGTAATTATTGAGATATAAAATACTTTTTAGCCAAAATCAACGGGTGAACCCAAGACGAAACCAACGCAATCTAGTGTGAGGGAGTTACGTGGATTAGGTTTATCACCCGATCTAATAGTTTGTAGATCGGAAACGCCTATTGGCAATTCTGCCAAAGAAAAAATTTCAAATTTCTGTCATGTCGCTCCAGAGCAGGTAATTATCATAAATATTTTTAATGAAGAAATAAACTGTATCGTAATTGATTAATTAAAATTGTTAATGTTTGAAAGTAAGTAATTAATTGATATCAACATTAAGTGACATCAAATATTTTGATCAGGTTATCACTATTCACGACTTAACATCCATATATCGAGTACCACTTCTTATGGAATATCAAGGCGTTATAGAGTTTCTCAATGATCGATTGCAACTGAATATCGGAATACCGCGTCCGCGTTTCTTCATGCGAAAATGGCGAGATTTAGCTGATCGCGTGGATCATTTGCGGAAAGATGTTAACATCGCTCTAGTGGGCAAATATACAAAACTCGAGGATTCCTACGCTTCTGTTACAAAAGCGTTGCAACATGCTGCCATTGAGGCCGGTTATAAATTGAAATTGACGGTACTGTGTCGTAATTATTTGAAATATATATAATTTTATACATATTACATAATCATATTGTACTATTATTTTTTGAATGATTATGCAATAATATTATTGCAGTTTATTGAAGCTGCTAATCTAGAGCAGATTACATTAATGGAAAATCCAGTCTTGTATCATGAGGCTTGGCAACAGCTTTGTAAAAGCAGGTAAATATTTCAATATATTTTTATGGTTCTGTACTTCTCTTATATCCATAATTTTTAATGAAGATACATTTGTTGTGTTTAGTGGCATTATTGTACCAGGTGGCTTCGGTAAAAGAGGATTGGAAGGAAAGATGGAGGCCTGTCGATGGTGTAGAACAAACAACAAACCGTTTCTCGGCATCTGTCTGGGTCTACAAGCGGCAGTCATTGAATTCGCGCGAAACGTATTGAATCTCCAATCGGCGAACTCTACAGAAATTGATCCACATACTAGTAGTCCTGTGGTAATAGACATGCCAGAGCACAATCAGGGAATTATGGGGGGAACTATGAGGCTTGGCAAAAGACAAACGCGTTTCTGTAACAATAATTCTGTCCTAAGTAAGTACCAGAATCCATGTTTCAACTTGAGATCAATTTTCTTTTTTCAATGCCACAATATATGATATATTCTTAATATATATATATATATATATTATTTTATTTTTATATTTTTCTGTACAGAGAAATTGTATGACAATAAAGATGTCATAGAAGAAAGACATAGGCATAGATATGAAATAAATCCGGATTATGTTCCAGATTTAGAAGCAGCTGGTTTAAAATTTGTAGGTGAGTTATATTGCATTTTTTCACACACAATAAAGTTATAGTTTTGGTAAATATAATAGACAATCTTAATTATACATAATTGAGATAATATAATATATATATATATATACTCTATATAGTCTAACATTTTGTTTAATAGGTCGTGATGACGATGAAAATATACGAATGGAAATCGCCGAATTGGAAGGACATAGTTATTATGTAGCTACGCAGTTTCATCCTGAGTATCTATCAAGGCCTTTAAAACCCTCACCGCCGTTCCTCGGTTTAATTTTAGCCAGTGTAGACAAACTGAAGTATTATGTAGCACGAGGATGTAAATTTTCACCTCGCCAACAGAGCGATAATGAATCAGGTAATAATGAAATAACTAGAAAAAGATATATAAAAAAATAAAAATTTATATTAAATTAACGTAATTAGTATAATTAATATATATTAATATAATTGCGCGCACACACATATATGCAAAATGTATGTTTAATGTAAAAATTAGACATAATTTCAATTTGCATGCAAATTTCTCCAACTTACTCATTTGTCATGTTGATTGTTACAGACGATGACTACATGTTGGAGAAAGTGTCAAAATTGCAGTTGTCTAGTAATGCAAGTAGAAGTGGTAGTAATATTACAGAACTCAATGATACTTTGCATTGAGTGAAATTTTATTATCGCAAATTTATTTTGTATCATTCCATTTTCCTATAATCTGATCCACATGTCTTTCTCTAGTCTTACATAATTCATGATTAAAAATTGAAACATAATAAATACATGAATATGTGATAAGTATATATTTGTACAATATATATATATATATATATTAATAATATAAATTTAAATCTTGCTATAACTGAAAACAGAAGTTAGAATCCTAATATAGCTTACAAGCAGCAACAACTATAAATACAAATATATAATTTATGATAACTTTAGGAATGAGTCTGTATCTCATATAAGTTACTATGAAATCTCATGTTTTGGTTAAATATATATATGTAAACAGGTTCTTATAGAAAATAGATTTCATCATTTTAATACATCGTCTTATACCAGAGATTTAAATTTATATAATTTTAATAAGTTAAAATGTTATGAGGGAATAAATAGTGTTTATGATATTATAATACACTATTTCAATTGTAAGTCTGCAGTATTCAAACTACATTTTTTATATCGACAAACTAATTTTTTATACGTACAAAGTATTCAGGATGAGGGATAGAGAGAGTGTCCCGAAATATTATAATTTTATTATAATCTCATGTATATCAAACAATTGTTATATTGTACATAATGTATAATGTAGTAGTGTATACCTAATACGAATTTTATTAGATATTATAAGTTTTATATTTTGTAATAAATTATGTCATGTTTAAACGTAAAAATTTCTTGTATGTTTGTATGTATTGATAAAAATATTAATATGTTTCAGATCAAATGAAATATATATGTATATGTGAATCTAGATTTTAAAGATTTAATTTAATTATATACAAGCCGAAATCATAATCTCTTTCTAAAAACATGATTTGTCTTTTATAAATTATATAATGATTATAAAGATTCTTTGAATTATAGCGACAATTAACTTATCATAGTCTAGTCTAGTCTTGTTGATATAATATTAACGAAAAAAGATAATTAATAAAATTAAAATGTTTGAAATATTGCAAAACTTAAAATTTTAATTTGTATTTCTTCTTATAATTATGTTCGCCTGATATTTTACTCATATTTGAGACCTTAAATTTTTGCGGTTTGAATTTTAATTTCAAATTCATATAAAAAAATTATCTATATTAAAAGACGATACAAATGAAAGAAAGTATATAATACAAAAATTTACAAATATCTAGATATGCAACTAGTTATATGAAATCTGATTTGTCAATTCTGGACATGCACATTCTATTGGTTAGAAATTTCACTCATACACATATCTTTCTTTACTACTGAAAGTCTGTGACAAAGCTATAGCTTTGGTACTTTTACCCTATAAAAATCTTGCAGCGCGCAAGCGCGGGCATAACGCTATACTTTACATATCGTGAACCGTGATGCGATTTATACAGTGCAGTGTTAAGTTCGGTTCAATTCATATCCAAGTTGTACTGACATTTACGAACTTGTAGCGGAGTATCCATATTCATCTCAAATCATCGAGAATCAGTTAGCTAAATCATGAAGTATATTCTGGTGACCGGCGGTGTGATCAGCGGCGTGGGCAAGGGTGTCATCGCCAGCTCGTTCGGCACTATCCTCAAACACTGTAACATTCGCGTGACATCCATCAAGATTGATCCTTATATCAATATCGATGCCGGGACGTTCTCGCCCTACGAGCACGGTGAGCGCGATATTAATTTCTGCACATCATTGTGCCATAATATTTGAAAAAACAGCGGTTTTTTCGTTAGCATGTTCGACATCAATCGGTATAAAATTGAGTTCAATTTCCTGTGCTATTGATACGGGACTTTATTGCGATCGCAGCAGTTGCACGTTATTGCGTAAAGATCGCTTCTTCCGTGATTCTAGCTCCTGATTTCTCGTTTCTTAACATTACAGAAATTTTTTTTTCATTTGAATATAATTTATAAAGGGTTATACACACACACACACACGCACGCAAACACACACACACACACACACATATATATATATATATATATATATATATATATACACATGTGTGTTGCGCGAGGTTTAATTCAAATCGTCTTGCCGATATTTCTATCTCTGTTTTCTGTCTATTTTTTGATTATCGATAGAAAAGAAATAAATTACAAAATTTTTTATCTGAATAAACCATACAGTTGTGTGATAAAATTGAATAAAAATCGCTAAATTAAATTCCACGATAAGTGAGTGCCTTTATGGCGGTAAAATTTTCAGCCATGTGCTTACGCCATTTTGCATGCTGCCGCCACGCTATTTAATAATTAATTAAGATTTATCGAATGAGGTCAGATGAATTTTTATAGCTATATAAAATATATATGTACACAAATAAAATTAATTACGCATATATATATATATATATATATATGTATATATTGTATATAGTGCAATAATAGAAGAATATTCATTTTAAGCCCCAAGTTAATTTATTTTTCTATGCAAATATTCTACACTATACGAATCCATCTGAATATGTTTTTAGGCATCTTCCGGTTCTATACATGCATTTCCTACATTCAAAAAAATGTAGATAGAAAATGTAGAGCTGGAGAGAAAAAGCACAATAAAAAAAGTAACATTAAAATTGATGTTAAAATTGATGTATGTCTTATTTTTAAAAATTATATAATTATATTATATATTATTAATAAAATTAAAGTAATATAATAACATTTTTAACATTTTTTATAAAATTATATATGATTAAATTAATTGCATATAGGATCAAATTAGTACTAAATTATTTCTCATATAGTTTCAACTATTATACAGATAAAGTTTAATAATATATCTGAAACAATTAACTGTGATTGAACAATTAAAAATTATTATTGATCAACAAATTATTTTAATTATTAGAGTATAGTAATTGTTATATAAATATGTTTGCATAATTTCATTCATCCTTTAGAAATGGTTTCTAATGTCCAATGAAGCTTGATGCTTATCACCACATTCCATTGTTCAGTCAAGTAAGCGGTAAAAACATTCCTCGAAGGGAAACATCTTATGTTACTGGGTTTTTATAGACACATCCGCTGTCAGTTTTTTAATTTTGCTTATGTTACTTACTGGAAAGTTTCTGTTTACTCTGTACAACAGGAGAAGTTTATGTACTCGATGATGGTGGTGAAGTGGATCTTGATTTGGGCAATTACGAGCGTTTTCTGGATATCACTCTTCATAAGGACAATAATATAACAACGGGAAAAATTTATCAACATGTTATTACAAAAGAGAGACACGGAGATTATCTAGGAAAAACAGTACAAGGTATATCTCTATTTATATAATATCGCATATTTATATATAAGAAAGAGAAAGAGAGAGAAAAACACAATTTTTGCACAAATTAATAAAGATTGATATTATTTTTTAGTTGTACCTCACATCACTGATGCTATTCAGGAGTGGGTGGAAAGAGTTGCGAATCAGTCTGTAACAGAAGATGGAGCTAAACCAGAGGTATTGCTAATAATATGAATTATTATAATATATAATGTTACATAATTCCATAAGATATGTAAAAATATTAATTTACATAATATTCTTTATATATTTGTGATATATAATTCTAATTACATAATTTATTAATAATGCTTTACAGGTTTGCATAGTGGAATTAGGTGGCACAATAGGCGACATAGAGGGGATGCCGTTTGTAGAAGCATTTAGGCAATTTCAATTTAGAGTGAAGAAAGAAAACTTCTGTGTTGCCCATGTGTCTTTAGTGCCGCAGGTAACTGCGTTACATGCCTACAATCTTTACACACAGGTTACATTCTCGTTTACATATCTCTTCTATATTTTATGTGCATACAATAATAAATGCATAATTAATTTTTGTGAAACTCCCTAAACGTTTTTGTGAAGATAATTTCTGAGTAATTATTGAGATATAAAATACTTTTTAGCCAAAATCAACGGGTGAACCCAAGACGAAACCAACGCAATCTAGTGTGAGGGAGTTACGTGGATTAGGTTTATCACCCGATCTAATAGTTTGTAGATCGGAAACGCCTATTGGCAATTCTGCCAAAGAAAAAATTTCAAATTTCTGTCATGTCGCTCCAGAGCAGGTAATTATCATAAATATTTTTAATGAAGAAATAAACTGTATCGTAATTGATTAATTAAAATTGTTAATGTTTGAAAGTAAGTAATTAATTGATATCAACATTAAGTGACATCAAATATTTTGATCAGGTTATCACTATTCACGACTTAACATCCATATATCGAGTACCACTTCTTATGGAATATCAAGGCGTTATAGAGTTTCTCAATGATCGATTGCAACTGAATATCGGAATACCGCGTCCGCGTTTCTTCATGCGAAAATGGCGAGATTTAGCTGATCGCGTGGATCATTTGCGGAAAGATGTTAACATCGCTCTAGTGGGCAAATATACAAAACTCGAGGATTCCTACGCTTCTGTTACAAAAGCGTTGCAACATGCTGCCATTGAGGCCGGTTATAAATTGAAATTGACGGTACTGTGTCGTAATTATTTGAAATATATATAATTTTATACATATTACATAATCATATTGTACTATTATTTTTTGAATGATTATGCAATAATATTATTGCAGTTTATTGAAGCTGCTAATCTAGAGCAAATTACATTAATGGAAAATCCAGTCTTGTATCATGAGGCTTGGCAACAGCTTTGTAAAAGCAGGTAAATATTTCAATATATTTTTATGGTTCTGTACTTCTCTTATATCCATAATTTTTAATGAAGATACATTTGTTGTGTTTAGTGGCATTATTGTACCAGGTGGCTTCGGTAAAAGAGAATTGGAAGGAAAGATGGAGGCCTGTCGATGGTGTAGAACAAACAACAAACCGTTTCTCGGCATCTGTCTGGGTCTACAAGCGGCAGTCATTGAATTCGCGCGAAACGTATTGAATCTCCAATCGGCGAACTCTACAGAAATTGATCCACATACTAGTAGTCCTGTGGTAATAGACATGCCAGAGCACAATCAGGGAATTATGGGGGGAACTATGAGGCTTGGCAAAAGACAAACGCGTTTCTGTAACAATAATTCTGTCCTAAGTAAGTACCAGAATCCATGTTTCAACTTGAGATCAATTTTCTTTTTTCAATGCCACAATATATGATATATTCTTAATATATATATATATATATATTATTTTATTTTTATATTTTTCTGTACAGAGAAATTGTATGACAATAAAGATGTCATAGAAGAAAGACATAGGCATAGATATGAAATAAATCCGGATTATGTTCCAGATTTAGAAGCAGCTGGTTTAAAATTTGTAGGTGAGTTATATTGCATTTTTTCACACACAATAAAGTTATAGTTTTGGTAAATATAATAGACAATCTTAATTATACATAATTGAGATAATACAATATATATATATATATATATATATATATATATATATATATATATATACTCTATATAGTCTAACATTTTGTTTAATAGGTCGTGATGACGATGAAAATATACGAATGGAAATCGCCGAATTGGAAGGACATAGTTATTATGTAGCTACGCAGTTTCATCCTGAGTATCTATCAAGGCCTTTAAAACCCTCACCGCCGTTCCTCGGTTTAATTTTAGCCAGTGTAGACAAACTGAAGTATTATGTAGCACGAGGATGTAAATTTTCACCTCGCCAACAGAGCGATAATGAATCAGGTAATAATGAAATAACTAGAAAAAGATATATAAAAAAATAAAAATTTATATTAAATTAACGTAATTAGTATAATTAATATATATTAATATAATTGCGCGCACACACATATATGCAAAATGTATGTTTAATGTAAAAATTAGACATAATTTCAATTTGCATGCAAATTTCTCCAACTTACTCATTTGTCATGTTGATTGTTACAGACGATGACTACATGTTGGAGAAAGTGTCAAAATTGCAGTTGTCTAGTAATGCAAGTAGAAGTGGTAGTAATATTACAGAACTCAATGATACTTTGCATTGAGTGAAATTTTATTATCGCAAATTTATTTTGTATCATTCCATTTTCCTATAATCTGATCCACATGTCTTTCTCTAGTCTTACATAATTCATGATTAAAAATTGAAACATAATAAATACATGAATATGTGATAAGTATATATTTGTACAATATATATATATATATATATTAATAATATAAATTTAAATCTTGCTATAACTGAAAACAGAAGTTAGAATCCTAATATAGCTTACAAGCAGCAACAACTATAAATACAAATATATAATTTATGATAACTTTAGGAATGAGTCTGTATCTCATATAAGTTACTATGAAATCTCATGTTTTGGTTAAATATATATATGTAAACAGGTTCTTATAGAAAATAGATTTCATCATTTTAATACATCGTCTTATACCAGAGATTTAAATTTATATAATTTTAATAAGTTAAAATGTTATGAGGGAATAAATAGTGTTTATGATATTATAATACACTATTTCAATTGTAAGTCTGCAGTATTCAAACTACATTTTTTATATCGACAAACTAATTTTTTATACGTACAAAGTATTCAGGATGAGGGATAGAGAGAGTGTCCCGAAATATTATAATTTTATTATAATCTCATGTATATCAAACAATTGTTATATTGTACATAATGTATAATGTAGTAGTGTATACCTAATACGAATTTTATTAGATATTATAAGTTTTATATTTTGTAATAAATTATGTCATGTTTAAACGTAAAAATTTCTTGTATGTTTGTATGTATTGATAAAAATATTAATATGTTTCAGATCAAATGAAATATATATGTATATGTGAATCTAGATTTTAAAGATTTAATTTAATTATATACAAGCCGAAATCATAATCTCTTTCTAAAAACATGATTTGTCTTTTATAAATTATATAATGATTATAAAGATTCTTTGAATTATAGCGACAATTAACTTATCATAGTCTAGTCTAGTCTTGTTGATATAATATTAACGAAAAAAGATAATTAATAAAATTAAAATGTTTGAAATATTGCAAAACTTAAAATTTTAATTTGTATTTCTTCTTATAATTATGTTCGCCTGATATTTTACTCATATTTGAGACCTTAAATTTTTGCGGTTTGAATTTTAATTTCAAATTCATATAAAAAAATTATCTATATTAAAAGACGATACAAATGAAAGAAAGTATATAATACAAAAATTTACAAATATCTAGATATGCAACTAGTTATATGAAATCTGATTTGTCAATTCTGGACATGCACATTCTATTGGTTAGAAATTTCACTCATACACATATCTTTCTTTACTACTGAAAGTCTGTGACAAAGCTATAGCTTTGGTACTTTTACCCTATAAAAATCTTGCAGCGCGCAAGCGCGGGCATAACGCTATACTTTACATATCGTGAACCGTGATGCGATTTATACAGTGCAGTGTTAAGTTCGGTTCAATTCATATCCAAGTTGTACTGACATTTACGAACTTGTAGCGGAGTATTATATTCATCTCATATTCATCTCAAATCATCGAGAATCAGTTAGCTAAATCATGAAGTATATTCTGGTGACCGGCGGTGTGATGAGCGGCGTGGGCAAGGGTGTCATCGCCAGCTCGTTCGGCACTATCCTCAAACACTGTAACATTCGCGTGACATCCATCAAGATTGATCCTTATATCAATATCGATGCCGGGACGTTCTCGCCCTACGAGCACGGTGAGCGCGATATTAATTTCTGCACATCATTGTGCCATAATATTTGAAAAAACAGCGGTTTTTTCGTTAGCATGTTCGACATCAATCGGTATAAAATTGAGTTCAATTTCCTGTGCTATTGATACGGGACTTTATTGCGATCGCAGCAGTTGCACGTTATTGCGTAAAGATCGCTTCTTCCGTGATTCTAGCTCCTGATTTCTCGTTTCTTAACATTACAGAAATTTTTTTTTCATTTGAATATAATTTATAAAGGGTTATACACACACACACACACGCACACACACACACACACACACACACACACACACACATATATATATATATATATATATATACACATGTGTGTTGCGCGAGGTTTAATTCAAATCGTCTTGCCGATATTTCTATCTCTGTTTTCTGTCTATTTTTTGATTATCGATAGAAAAGAAATAAATTACAAAATTTTTTATCTGAATAAACCATACAGTTGTGTGATAAAATTGAATAAAAATCGCTAAATTAAATTCCACGATAAGTGAGTGCCTTTATGGCGGTAAAATTTTCAGCCATGTGCTTACGCCATTTTGCATGCTGCCGCCACGCTATTTAATAATTAATTAAGATTTATCGAATGAGGTCAGATGAATTTTTATAGCTATATAAAATATATATGTACACAAATAAAATTAATTACGCATATATATATATATATATATATATATATGTATATATTGTATATAGTGCAATAATAGAAGAATATTCATTTTAAGCCCCAAGTTAATTTATTTTTCTATGCAAATATTCTACACTATACGAATCCATCTGAATATGTTTTTAGGCATCTTCCGGTTCTATACATGCATTTCCTACATTCAAAAAAATGTAGATAGAAAATGTAGAGCTGGAGAGAAAAAGCACAATAAAAAAAGTAACATTAAAATTGATGTTAAAATTGATGTATGTCTTATTTTTAAAAATTATATAATTATATTATATATTATTAATAAAATTAAAGTAATATAATAACATTTTTAACATTTTTTATAAAATTATATATGATTAAATTAATTGCATATAGGATCAAATTAGTACTAAATTATTTCTCATATAGTTTCAACTATTATACAGATAAAGTTTAATAATATATCTGAAACAATTAACTGTGATTGAACAATTAAAAATTATTATTGATCAACAAATTATTTTAATTATTAGAGTATAGTAATTGTTATATAAATATGTTTGCATAATTTCATTCATCCTTTAGAAATGGTTTCTAATGTCCAATGAAGCTTGATGCTTATCACCACATTCCATTGTTCAGTCAAGTAAGCGGTAAAAACATTCCTCGAAGGGAAACATCTTATGTTACTGGGTTTTTATAGACACATCCGCTGTCAGTTTTTTAATTTTGCTTATGTTACTTACTGGAAAGTTTCTGTTTACTCTGTACAACAGGAGAAGTTTATGTACTCGATGATGGTGGTGAAGTGGATCTTGATTTGGGCAATTACGAGCGTTTTCTGGATATCACTCTTCATAAGGACAATAATATAACAACGGGAAAAATTTATCAACATGTTATTACAAAAGAGAGACACGGAGATTATCTAGGAAAAACAGTACAAGGTATATCTCTATTTATATAATATCGCATATTTATATATAAGAAAGAGAAAGAGAGAGAAAAACACAATTTTTGCACAAATTAATAAAGATTGATATTATTTTTTAGTTGTACCTCACATCACTGATGCTATTCAGGAGTGGGTGGAAAGAGTTGCGAATCAGTCTGTAACAGAAGATGGAGCTAAACCAGAGGTATTGCTAATAATATGAATTATTATAATATATAATGTTACATAATTCCATAAGATATGTAAAAATATTAATTTACATAATATTCTTTATATATTTGTGATATATAATTCTAATTACATAATTTATTAATAATGCTTTACAGGTTTGCATAGTGGAATTAGGTGGCACAATAGGCGACATAGAGGGGATGCCGTTTGTAGAAGCATTTAGGCAATTTCAATTTAGAGTGAAGAAAGAAAACTTCTGTGTTGCCCATGTGTCTTTAGTGCCGCAGGTAACTGCGTTACATGCCTACAATCTTTACACACAGGTTACATTCTCGTTTACATATCTCTTCTATATTTTATGTGCATACAATAATAAATGCATAATTAATTTTTGTGAAACTCCCTAAACGTTTTTGTGAAGATAATTTCTGAGTAATTATTGAGATATAAAATACTTTTTAGCCAAAATCAACGGGTGAACCCAAGACGAAACCAACGCAATCTAGTGTGAGGGAGTTACGTGGATTAGGTTTATCACCCGATCTAATAGTTTGTAGATCGGAAACGCCTATTGGCAATTCTGCCAAAGAAAAAATTTCAAATTTCTGTCATGTCGCTCCAGAGCAGGTAATTATCATAAATATTTTTAATGAAGAAATAAACTGTATCGTAATTGATTAATTAAAATTGTTAATGTTTGAAAGTAAGTAATTAATTGATATCAACATTAAGTGACATCAAATATTTTGATCAGGTTATCACTATTCATGACTTAACATCCATATATCGAGTACCACTTCTTATGGAATATCAAGGCGTTATAGAGTTTCTCAATGATCGATTGCAACTGAATATCGGAATACCGCGTCCGCGTTTCTTCATGCGAAAATGGCGAGATTTAGCTGATCGCGTGGATCATTTGCGGAAAGATGTTAACATCGCTCTAGTGGGCAAATATACAAAACTCGAGGATTCCTACGCTTCTGTTACAAAAGCGTTGCAACATGCTGCCATTGAGGCCGGTTATAAATTGAAATTGACGGTACTGTGTCGTAATTATTTGAAATATATATAATTTTATACATATTACATAATCATATTGTACTATTATTTTTTGAATGATTATGCAATAATATTATTGCAGTTTATTGAAGCTGCTAATCTAGAGCAAATTACATTAATGGAAAATCCAGTCTTGTATCATGAGGCTTGGCAACAGCTTTGTAAAAGCAGGTAAATATTTCAATATATTTTTATGGTTCTGTACTTCTCTTATATCCATAATTTTTAATGAAGATACATTTGTTGTGTTTAGTGGCATTATTGTACCAGGTGGCTTCGGTAAAAGAGAATTGGAAGGAAAGATGGAGGCCTGTCGATGGTGTAGAACAAACAACAAACCGTTTCTCGGCATCTGTCTGGGTCTACAAGCGGCAGTCATTGAATTCGCGCGAAACGTATTGAATCTCCAATCGGCGAACTCTACAGAAATTGATCCACATACTAGTAGTCCTGTGGTAATAGACATGCCAGAGCACAATCAGGGAATTATGGGGGGAACTATGAGGCTTGGCAAAAGACAAACGCGTTTCTGTAACAATAATTCTGTCCTAAGTAAGTACCAGAATCCATGTTTCAACTTGAGATCAATTTTCTTTTTTCAATGCCACAATATATGATATATTCTTAATATATATATATATATATATTATTTTATTTTTATATTTTTCTGTACAGAGAAATTGTATGACAATAAAGATGTCATAGAAGAAAGACATAGGCATAGATATGAAATAAATCCGGATTATGTTCCAGATTTAGAAGCAGCTGGTTTAAAATTTGTAGGTGAGTTATATTGCATTTTTTCACACACAATAAAGTTATAGTTTTGGTAAATATAATAGACAATCTTAATTATACATAATTGAGATAATACAATATATATATATATATATATATATATATATATATATATATATATACTCTATATAGTCTAACATTTTGTTTAATAGGTCGTGATGACGATGAAAATATACGAATGGAAATCGCCGAATTGGAAGGACATAGTTATTATGTAGCTACGCAGTTTCATCCTGAGTATCTATCAAGGCCTTTAAAACCCTCACCGCCGTTCCTCGGTTTAATTTTAGCCAGTGTAGACAAACTGAAGTATTATGTAGCACGAGGATGTAAATTTTCACCTCGCCAACAGAGCGATAATGAATCAGGTAATAATGAAATAACTAGAAAAAGATATATAAAAAAATAAAAATTTATATTAAATTAACGTAATTAGTATAATTAATATATATTAATATAATTGCGCGCACACACATATATGCAAAATGTATGTTTAATGTAAAAATTAGACATAATTTCAATTTGCATGCAAATTTCTCCAACTTACTCATTTGTCATGTTGATTGTTACAGACGATGACTACATGTTGGAGAAAGTGTCAAAATTGCAGTTGTCTAGTAATGCAAGTAGAAGTGGTAGTAATATTACAGAACTCAATGATACTTTGCATTGAGTGAAATTTTATTATCGCAAATTTATTTTGTATCATTCCATTTTCCTATAATCTGATCCACATGTCTTTCTCTAGTCTTACATAATTCATGATTAAAAATTGAAACATAATAAATACATGAATATGTGATAAGTATATATTTGTACAATATATATATATATATATATTAATAATATAAATTTAAATCTTGCTATAACTGAAAACAGAAGTTAGAATCCTAATATAGCTTACAAGCAGCAACAACTATAAATACAAATATATAATTTATGATAACTTTAGGAATGAGTCTGTATCTCATATAAGTTACTATGAAATCTCATGTTTTGGTTAAATATATATATGTAAACAGGTTCTTATAGAAAATAGATTTCATCATTTTAATACATCGTCTTATACCAGAGATTTAAATTTATATAATTTTAATAAGTTAAAATGTTATGAGGGAATAAATAGTGTTTATGATATTATAATACACTATTTCAATTGTAAGTCTGCAGTATTCAAACTACATTTTTTATATCGACAAACTAATTTTTTATACGTACAAAGTATTCAGGATGAGGGATAGAGAGAGTGTCCCGAAATATTATAATTTTATTATAATCTCATGTATATCAAACAATTGTTATATTGTACATAATGTATAATGTAGTAGTGTATACCTAATACGAATTTTATTAGATATTATAAGTTTTATATTTTGTAATAAATTATGTCATGTTTAAACGTAAAAATTTCTTGTATGTTTGTATGTATTGATAAAAATATTAATATGTTTCAGATCAAATGAAATATATATGTATATGTGAATCTAGATTTTAAAGATTTAATTTAATTATATACAAGCCGAAATCATAATCTCTTTCTAAAAACATGATTTGTCTTTTATAAATTATATAATGATTATAAAGATTCTTTGAATTATAGCGACAATTAACTTATCATAGTCTAGTCTAGTCTTGTTGATATAATATTAACGAAAAAAGATAATTAATAAAATTAAAATGTTTGAAATATTGCAAAACTTAAAATTTTAATTTGTATTTCTTCTTATAATTATGTTCGCCTGATATTTTACTCATATTTGAGACCTTAAATTTTTGCGGTTTGAATTTTAATTTCAAATTCATATAAAAAAATTATCTATATTAAAAGACGATACAAATGAAAGAAAGTATATAATACAAAAATTTACAAATATCTAGATATGCAACTAGTTATATGAAATCTGATTTGTCAATTCTGGACATGCACATTCTATTGGTTAGAAATTTCACTCATACACATATCTTTCTTTACTACTGAAAGTCTGTGACAAAGCTATAGCTTTGGTACTTTTACCCTATAAAAATCTTGCAGCGCGCAAGCGCGGGCATAACGCTATACTTTACATATCGTGAACCGTGATGCGATTTATACAGTGCAGTGTTAAGTTCGGTTCAATTCATATCCAAGTTGTACTGACATTTACGAACTTGTAGCGGAGTATCCATATTCATCTCAAATCATCGAGAATCAGTTAGCTAAATCATGAAGTATATTCTGGTGACCGGCGGTGTGATCAGCGGCGTGGGCAAGGGTGTCATCGCCAGCTCGTTCGGCACTATCCTCAAACACTGTAACATTCGCGTGACATCCATCAAGATTGATCCTTATATCAATATCGATGCCGGGACGTTCTCGCCCTACGAGCACGGTGAGCGCGATATTAATTTCTGCACATCATTGTGCCATAATATTTGAAAAAACAGCGGTTTTTTCGTTAGCATGTTCGACATCAATCGGTATAAAATTGAGTTCAATTTCCTGTGCTATTGATACGGGACTTTATTGCGATCGCAGCAGTTGCACGTTATTGCGTAAAGATCGCTTCTTCCGTGATTCTAGCTCCTGATTTCTCGTTTCTTAACATTACAGAAATTTTTTTTTCATTTGAATATAATTTATAAAGGGTTATACACACACACACACACGCACGCAAACACACACACACACACACACATATATATATATATATATATATATATATATATACACATGTGTGTTGCGCGAGGTTTAATTCAAATCGTCTTGCCGATATTTCTATCTCTGTTTTCTGTCTATTTTTTGATTATCGATAGAAAAGAAATAAATTACAAAATTTTTTATCTGAATAAACCATACAGTTGTGTGATAAAATTGAATAAAAATCGCTAAATTAAATTCCACGATAAGTGAGTGCCTTTATGGCGGTAAAATTTTCAGCCATGTGCTTACGCCATTTTGCATGCTGCCGCCACGCTATTTAATAATTAATTAAGATTTATCGAATGAGGTCAGATGAATTTTTATAGCTATATAAAATATATATGTACACAAATAAAATTAATTACGCATATATATATATATATATATATATATGTATATATTGTATATAGTGCAATAATAGAAGAATATTCATTTTAAGCCCCAAGTTAATTTATTTTTCTATGCAAATATTCTACACTATACGAATCCATCTGAATATGTTTTTAGGCATCTTCCGGTTCTATACATGCATTTCCTACATTCAAAAAAATGTAGATAGAAAATGTAGAGCTGGAGAGAAAAAGCACAATAAAAAAAGTAACATTAAAATTGATGTTAAAATTGATGTATGTCTTATTTTTAAAAATTATATAATTATATTATATATTATTAATAAAATTAAAGTAATATAATAACATTTTTAACATTTTTTATAAAATTATATATGATTAAATTAATTGCATATAGGATCAAATTAGTACTAAATTATTTCTCATATAGTTTCAACTATTATACAGATAAAGTTTAATAATATATCTGAAACAATTAACTGTGATTGAACAATTAAAAATTATTATTGATCAACAAATTATTTTAATTATTAGAGTATAGTAATTGTTATATAAATATGTTTGCATAATTTCATTCATCCTTTAGAAATGGTTTCTAATGTCCAATGAAGCTTGATGCTTATCACCACATTCCATTGTTCAGTCAAGTAAGCGGTAAAAACATTCCTCGAAGGGAAACATCTTATGTTACTGGGTTTTTATAGACACATCCGCTGTCAGTTTTTTAATTTTGCTTATGTTACTTACTGGAAAGTTTCTGTTTACTCTGTACAACAGGAGAAGTTTATGTACTCGATGATGGTGGTGAAGTGGATCTTGATTTGGGCAATTACGAGCGTTTTCTGGATATCACTCTTCATAAGGACAATAATATAACAACGGGAAAAATTTATCAACATGTTATTACAAAAGAGAGACACGGAGATTATCTAGGAAAAACAGTACAAGGTATATCTCTATTTATATAATATCGCATATTTATATATAAGAAAGAGAAAGAGAGAGAAAAACACAATTTTTGCACAAATTAATAAAGATTGATATTATTTTTTAGTTGTACCTCACATCACTGATGCTATTCAGGAGTGGGTGGAAAGAGTTGCGAATCAGTCTGTAACAGAAGATGGAGCTAAACCAGAGGTATTGCTAATAATATGAATTATTATAATATATAATGTTACATAATTCCATAAGATATGTAAAAATATTAATTTACATAATATTCTTTATATATTTGTGATATATAATTCTAATTACATAATTTAT
Organism: Polyergus mexicanus; assembly: GCF_030449975.1. Taxonomy (NCBI): domain Eukaryota; kingdom Metazoa; phylum Arthropoda; class Insecta; order Hymenoptera; family Formicidae; genus Polyergus; species Polyergus mexicanus. Next base: position 44,529 of record NW_027223357.1, read on the forward strand.
TAATAATGCTTTACAGGTTTGCATAGTGGAATTAGGTGGCACAATAGGCGACATAGAGGGGATGCCGTTTGTAGAAGCATTTAGGCAATTTCAATTTAGAGTGAAGAAAGAAAACTTCTGTGTTGCCCATGTGTCTTTAGTGCCGCAGGTAACTGCGTTACATGCCTACAATCTTTACACACAGGTTACATTCTCGTTTACATATCTCTTCTATATTTTATGTGCATACAATAATAAATGCATAATTAATTTTTGTGAAACTCCCTAAACGTTTTTGTGAAGATAATTTCTGAGTAATTATTGAGATATAAAATACTTTTTAGCCAAAATCAACGGGTGAACCCAAGACGAAACCAACGCAATCTAGTGTGAGGGAGTTACGTGGATTAGGTTTATCACCCGATCTAATAGTTTGTAGATCGGAAACGCCTATTGGCAATTCTGCCAAAGAAAAAATTTCAAATTTCTGTCATGTCGCTCCAGAGCAGGTAATTATCATAAATATTTTTAATGAAGAAATAAACTGTATCGTAATTGATTAATTAAAATTGTTAATGTTTGAAAGTAAGTAATTAATTGATATCAACATTAAGTGACATCAAATATTTTGATCAGGTTATCACTATTCACGACTTAACATCCATATATCGAGTACCACTTCTTATGGAATATCAAGGCGTTATAGAGTTTCTCAATGATCGATTGCAACTGAATATCGGAATACCGCGTCCGCGTTTCTTCATGCGAAAATGGCGAGATTTAGCTGATCGCGTGGATCATTTGCGGAAAGATGTTAACATCGCTCTAGTGGGCAAATATACAAAACTCGAGGATTCCTACGCTTCTGTTACAAAAGCGTTGCAACATGCTGCCATTGAGGCCGGTTATAAATTGAAATTGACGGTACTGTGTCGTAATTATTTGAAATATATATAATTTTATACATATTACATAATCATATTGTACTATTATTTTTTGAATGATTATGCAATAATATTATTGCAGTTTATTGAAGCTGCTAATCTAGAGCAGATTACCTTAATGGAAAATCCAGTCTTGTATCATGAGGCTTGGCAACAGCTTTGTAAAAGCAGGTAAATATTTCAATATATTTTTATGGTTCTGTACTTCTCTTATATCCATAATTTTTAATGAAGATACATTTGTTGTGTTTAGTGGCATTATTGTACCAGGTGGCTTCGGTAAAAGAGGATTGGAAGGAAAGATGGAGGCCTGTCGATGGTGTAGAACAAACAACAAACCGTTTCTCGGCATCTGTCTGGGTCTACAAGCGGCAGTCATTGAATTCGCGCGAAACGTATTGAATCTCCAATCGGCGAACTCTACAGAAATTGATCCACATACTAGTAGTCCTGTGGTAATAGACATGCCAGAGCACAATCAGGGAATTATGGGGGGAACTATGAGGCTTGGCAAAAGACAAACGCGTTTCTGTAACAATAATTCTGTCCTAAGTAAGTACCAGAATCCATGTTTCAACTTGAGATCAATTTTCTTTTTTCAATGCCACAATATATGATATATTCTTAATATATATATATATATATATATATATATATATATATATATTATTTTATTTTTATATTTTTCTGTACAGAGAAATTGTATGACAATAAAGATGTCATAGAAGAAAGACATAGGCATAGATATGAAATAAATCCGGATTATGTTCCAGATTTAGAAGCAGCTGGTTTAAAATTTGTAGGTGAGTTATATTGCATTTTTTCACACACAATAAAGTTATAGTTTTGGTAAATATAATAGACAATCTTAATTATACATAATTGAGATAATACAATATATATATATATATATATATATATATATATATATATACTCTATATAGTCTAACATTTTGTTTAATAGGTCGTGATGACGATGAAAATATACGAATGGAAATCGCCGAATTGGAAGGACATAGTTATTATGTAGCTACGCAGTTTCATCCTGAGTATCTATCAAGGCCTTTAAAACCCTCACCGCCGTTCCTCGGTTTAATTTTAGCCAGTGTAGACAAACTGAAGTATTATGTAGCACGAGGATGTAAATTTTCACCTCGCCAACAGAGCGATAATGAATCAGGTAATAATGAAATAACTAGAAAAAGATATATAAAAAAATAAAAATTTATATTAAATTAACGTAATTAGTATAATTAATATATATTAATATAATTGCGCGCACACACATATATGCAAAATGTATGTTTAATGTAAAAATTAGACATAATTTCAATTTGCATGCAAATTTCTCCAACTTACTCATTTGTCATGTTGATTGTTACAGACGATGACTACATGTTGGAGAAAGTGTCAAAATTGCAGTTGTCTAGTAATGCAAGTAGAAGTGGTAGTAATATTACAGAACTCAATGATACTTTGCATTGAGTGAAATTTTATTATCGCAAATTTATTTTGTATCATTCCATTTTCCTATAATCTGATCCACATGTCTTTCTCTAGTCTTACATAATTCATGATTAAAAATTGAAACATAATAAATACATGAATATGTGATAAGTATATATTTGTACAATATATATATATATATATATTAATAATATAAATTTAAATCTTGCTATAACTGAAAACAGAAGTTAGAATCCTAATATAGCTTACAAGCAGCAACAACTATAAATACAAATATATAATTTATGATAACTTTAGGAATGAGTCTGTATCTCATATAAGTTACTATGAAATCTCATGTTTTGGTTAAATATATATATGTAAACAGGTTCTTATAGAAAATAGATTTCATCATTTTAATACATCGTCTTATACCAGAGATTTAAATTTATATAATTTTAATAAGTTAAAATGTTATGAGGGAATAAATAGTGTTTATGATATTATAATACACTATTTCAATTGTAAGTCTGCAGTATTCAAACTACATTTTTTATATCGACAAACTAATTTTTTATACGTACAAAGTATTCAGGATGAGGGATAGAGAGAGTGTCCCGAAATATTATAATTTTATTATAATCTCATGTATATCAAACAATTGTTATATTGTACATAATGTATAATGTAGTAGTGTATACCTAATACGAATTTTATTAGATATTATAAGTTTTATATTTTGTAATAAATTATGTCATGTTTAAACGTAAAAATTTCTTGTATGTTTGTATGTATTGATAAAAATATTAATATGTTTCAGATCAAATGAAATATATATGTATATGTGAATCTAGATTTTAAAGATTTAATTTAATTATATACAAGCCGAAATCATAATCTCTTTCTAAAAACATGATTTGTCTTTTATAAATTATATAATGATTATAAAGATTCTTTGAATTATAGCGACAATTAACTTATCATAGTCTAGTCTAGTCTTGTTGATATAATATTAACGAAAAAAGATAATTAATAAAATTAAAATGTTTGAAATATTGCAAAACTTAAAATTTTAATTTATATTTCTTCTTATAATTATGTTCGCCTGATATTTTACTCATATTTGAGACCTTAAATTTTTGCGGTTTGAATTTTAATTTCAAATTCATATAAAAAAATTATCTATATTAAAAGACGATACAAATGAAAGAAAGTATATAATACAAAAATTTACAAATATCTAGATATGCAACTAGTTATATGAAATCTGATTTGTCAATTCTGGACATGCACATTCTATTGGTTAGAAATTTCACTCATACACATATCTTTCTTTACTACTGAAAGTCTGTGACAAAGCTATAGCTTTGGTACTTTTACCCTATAAAAATCTTGCAGCGCGCAAGCGCGGGCATAACGCTATACTTTACATATCGTGAACCGTGATGCGATTTATACAGTGCAGTGTTAAGTTCGGTTCAATTCATATCCAAGTTGTACTGACATTTACGAACTTGTAGCGGAGTATCCATATTCATCTCAAATCATCGAGAATCAGTTAGCTAAATCATGAAGTATATTCTGGTGACCGGCGGTGTGATCAGCGGCGTGGGCAAGGGTGTCATCGCCAGCTCGTTCGGCACTATCCTCAAACACTGTAACATTCGCGTGACATCCATCAAGATTGATCCTTATATCAATATCGATGCCGGGACGTTCTCGCCCTACGAGCACGGTGAGCGCGATATTAATTTCTGCACATCATTGTGCCATAATATTTGAAAAAACAGCGGTTTTTTCGTTAGCATGTTCGACATCAATCGGTATAAAATTGAGTTCAATTTCCTGTGCTATTGATACGGGACTTTATTGCGATCGCAGCAGTTGCACGTTATTGCGTAAAGATCGCTTCTTCCGTGATTCTAGCTCCTGATTTCTCGTTTCTTAACATTACAGAAATTTTTTTTTCATTTGAATATAATTTATAAAGGGTTATACACACACACACACACGCGCACACACACACACACACACACACACACACACACACACATATATATATATATATATATATATATATATACACATGTGTGTTGCGCGAGGTTTAATTCAAATCGTCTTGCCGATATTTCTATCACTGTTTTCTGTCTATTTTTTGATTATCGATAGAAAAGAAATAAATTACAAAATTTTTTATCTGAATAAACCATACAGTTGTGTGATAAAATTGAATAAAAATCGCTAAATTAAATTCCACGATAAGTGAGTGCCTTTATGGCGGTAAAATTTTCAGCCATGTGCTTACGCCATTTTGCATGCTGCCGCCACGCTATTTAATAATTAATTAAGATTTATCGAATGAGGTCAGATGAATTTTTATAGCTATATAAAATATATATGTACACAAATAAAATTAATTACGCATATATATATATATATATATATATATATATATATATGTATATATTGTATATAGTGCACTAATAGAAGAATATTCATTTTAAGCCCCAAGTTAATTTATTTTTCTACGCAAATATTCTACACTATACGAATCCATCTGAATATGTTTTTAGGCATCTTCCGGTTCTATACATGCATTTCCTACATTCAAAAAAATGTAGATAGAAAATGTAGAGCTGGAGAGAAAAAGCACAATAAAAAAAGTAACATTAAAATTGATGTTAAAATTGATGTATGTCTTATTTTTAAAAATTATATAATTATATTATATATTATTAATAAAATTAAAGTAATATAATAACATTTTTAACATTTTTTATAAAATTATATATGATTAAATTAATTGCATATAGGATCAAATTAGTACTAAATTATTTCTCATATAGTTTCAACTATTATACAGATAAAGTTTAATAATATATCTGAAACAATTAACTGTGATTGAACAATTAAAAATTATTATTGATCAACAAATTATTTTAATTATTAGAGTATAGTAATTGTTATATAAATATGTTTGCATAATTTCATTCATCCTTTAGAAATGGTTTCTAATGTCCAATGAAGCTTGATGCTTATCACCACATTCCATTGTTCAGTCAAGTAAGCGGTAAAAACATTCCTCGAAGGGAAACATCTTATGTTACTGGGTTTTTATAGACACATCCGCTGTCAGTTTTTTAATTTTGCTTATGTTACTTACTGGAAAGTTTCTGTTTACTCTGTACAACAGGAGAAGTTTATGTACTCGATGATGGTGGTGAAGTGGATCTTGATTTGGGCAATTACGAGCGTTTTCTGGATATCACTCTTCATAAGGACAATAATATAACAACGGGAAAAATTTATCAACATGTTATTACAAAAGAGAGACACGGAGATTATCTAGGAAAAACAGTACAAGGTATATCTCTATTTATATAATATCGCATATTTATATATAAGAAAGAGAAAGAGAGAGAAAAACACAATTTTTGCACAAATTAATAAAGATTGATATTATTTTTTAGTTGTACCTCACATCAATGATGCTATTCAGGAGTGGGTGGAAAGAGTTGCGAATCAGTCTGTAACAGAAGATGGAGCTAAACCAGAGGTATTGCTAATAATATGAATTATTATAATATATAATGTTACATAATTCCATAAGATATGTAAAAATATTAATTTACATAATATTCTTTATATATTTGTGATATATAATTCTAATTACATAATTTATTAATAATGCTTTACAGGTTTGCATAGTGGAATTAGGTGGCACAATAGGCGACATAGAGGGGATGCCGTTTGTAGAAGCATTTAGGCAATTTCAATTTAGAGTGAAGAAAGAAAACTTCTGTGTTGCCCATGTGTCTTTAGTGCCGCAGGTAACTGCGTTACATGCCTACAATCTTTACACACAGGTTACATTCTCGTTTACATATCTCTTCTATATTTTATGTGCATACAATAATAAATGCATAATTAATTTTTGTGAAACTCCCTAAACGTTTTTGTGAAGATAATTTCTGAGTAATTATTGAGATATAAAATACTTTTTAGCCAAAATCAACGGGTGAACCCAAGACGAAACCAACGCAATCTAGTGTGAGGGAGTTACGTGGATTAGGTTTATCACCCGATCTAATAGTTTGTAGATCGGAAACGCCTATTGGCAATTCTGCCAAAGAAAAAATTTCAAATTTCTGTCATGTCGCTCCAGAGCAGGTAATTATCATAAATATTTTTAATGAAGAAATAAACTGTATCGTAATTGATTAATTAAAATTGTTAATGTTTGAAAGTAAGTAATTAATTGATATCAACATTAAGTGACATCAAATATTTTGATCAGGTTATCACTATTCACGACTTAACATCCATATATCGAGTACCACTTCTTATGGAATATCAAGGCGTTATAGAGTTTCTCAATGATCGATTGCAACTGAATATCGGAATACCGCGTCCGCGTTTCTTCATGCGAAAATGGCGAGATTTAGCTGATCGCGTGGATCATTTGCGGAAAGATGTTAACATCGCTCTAGTGGGCAAATATACAAAACTCGAGGATTCCTACGCTTCTGTTACAAAAGCGTTGCAACATGCTGCCATTGAGGCCGGTTATAAATTGAAATTGACGGTACTGTGTCGTAATTATTTGAAATATATATAATTTTATACATATTACATAATCATATTGTACTATTATTTTTTGAATGATTATGCAATAATATTATTGCAGTTTATTGAAGCTGCTAATCTAGAGCAAATTACATTAATGGAAAATCCAGTCTTGTATCATGAGGCTTGGCAACAGCTTTGTAAAAGCAGGTAAATATTTCAATATATTTTTATGGTTCTGTACTTCTCTTATATCCATAATTTTTAATGAAGATACATTTGTTGTGTTTAGTGGCATTATTGTACCAGGTGGCTTCGGTAAAAGAGGATTGGAAGGAAAGATGGAGGCCTGTCGATGGTGTAGAACAAACAACAAACCGTTTCTCGGCATCTGTCTGGGTCTACAAGCGGCAGTCATTGAATTCGCGCGAAACGTATTGAATCTCCAATCGGCGAACTCTACAGAAATTGATCCACATACTAGTAGTCCTGTGGTAATAGACATGCCAGAGCACAATCAGGGAATTATGGGGGGAACTATGAGGCTTGGCAAAAGACAAACGCGTTTCTGTAACAATAATTCTGTCCTAAGTAAGTACCAGAATCCATGTTTCAACTTGAGATCAATTTTCTTTTTTCAATGCCACAATATATGATATATTCTTAATATATATATATATATATATATATATATATATATATATATATATTATTTTATTTTTATATTTTTCTGTACAGAGAAATTGTATGACAATAAAGATGTCATAGAAGAAAGACATAGGCATAGATATGAAATAAATCCGGATTATGTTCCAGATTTAGAAGCAGCTGGTTTAAAATTTGTAGGTGAGTTATATTGCATTTTTTCACACACAATAAAGTTATAGTTTTGGTAAATATAATAGACAATCTTAATTATACATAATTGAGATAATACAATATATATATATATATATATATATATATATATATATATATATACTCTATATAGTCTAACATTTTGTTTAATAGGTCGTGATGACGATGAAAATATACGAATGGAAATCGCCGAATTGGAAGGACATAGTTATTATGTAGCTACGCAGTTTCATCCTGAGTATCTATCAAGGCCTTTAAAACCCTCACCGCCGTTCCTCGGTTTAATTTTAGCCAGTGTAGACAAACTGAAGTATTATGTAGCACGAGGATGTAAATTTTCACCTCGCCAACAGAGCGATAATGAATCAGGTAATAATGAAATAACTAGAAAAAGATATATAAAAAAATAAAAATTTATATTAAATTAACGTAATTAGTATAATTAATATATATTAATATAATTGCGCGCACACACATATATGCAAAATGTATGTTTAATGTAAAAATTAGACATAATTTCAATTTGCATGCAAATTTCTCCAACTTACTCATTTGTCATGTTGATTGTTACAGACGATGACTACATGTTGGAGAAAGTGTCAAAATTGCAGTTGTCTAGTAATGCAAGTAGAAGTGGTAGTAATATTACAGAACTCAATGATACTTTGCATTGAGTGAAATTTTATTATCGCAAATTTATTTTGTATCATTCCATTTTCCTATAATCTGATCCACATGTCTTTCTCTAGTCTTACATAATTCATGATTAAAAATTGAAACATAATAAATACATGAATATGTGATAAGTATATATTTGTACAATATATATATATATATATATTAATAATATAAATTTAAATCTTGCTATAACTGAAAACAGAAGTTAGAATCCTAATATAGCTTACAAGCAGCAACAACTATAAATACAAATATATAATTTATGATAACTTTAGGAATGAGTCTGTATCTCATATAAGTTACTATGAAATCTCATGTTTTGGTTAAATATATATATGTAAACAGGTTCTTATAGAAAATAGATTTCATCATTTTAATACATCGTCTTATACCAGAGATTTAAATTTATATAATTTTAATAAGTTAAAATGTTATGAGGGAATAAATAGTGTTTATGATATTATAATACACTATTTCAATTGTAAGTCTGCAGTATTCAAACTACATTTTTTATATCGACAAACTAATTTTTTATACGTACAAAGTATTCAGGATGAGGGATAGAGAGAGTGTCCCGAAATATTATAATTTTATTATAATCTCATGTATATCAAACAATTGTTATATTGTACATAATGTATAATGTAGTAGTGTATACCTAATACGAATTTTATTAGATATTATAAGTTTTATATTTTGTAATAAATTATGTCATGTTTAAACGTAAAAATTTCTTGTATGTTTGTATGTATTGATAAAAATATTAATATGTTTCAGATCAAATGAAATATATATGTATATGTGAATCTAGATTTTAAAGATTTAATTTAATTATATACAAGCCGAAATCATAATCTCTTTCTAAAAACATGATTTGTCTTTTATAAATTATATAATGATTATAAAGATTCTTTGAATTATAGCGACAATTAACTTATCATAGTCTAGTCTAGTCTTGTTGATATAATATTAACGAAAAAAGATAATTAATAAAATTAAAATGTTTGAAATATTGCAAAACTTAAAATTTTAATTTGTATTTCTTCTTATAATTATGTTCGCCTGATATTTTACTCATATTTGAGACCTTAAATTTTTGCGGTTTGAATTTTAATTTCAAATTCATATAAAAAAATTATCTATATTAAAAGACGATACAAATGAAAGAAAGTATATAATACAAAAATTTACAAATATCTAGATATGCAACTAGTTATATGAAATCTGATTTGTCAATTCTGGACATGCACATTCTATTGGTTAGAAATTTCACTCATACACATATCTTTCTTTACTACTGAAAGTCTGTGACAAAGCTATAGCTTTGGTACTTTTACCCTATAAAAATCTTGCAGCGCGCAAGCGCGGGCATAACGCTATACTTTACATATCGTGAACCGTGATGCGATTTATACAGTGCAGTGTTAAGTTCGGTTCAATTCATATCCAAGTTGTACTGACATTTACGAACTTGTAGCGGAGTATCCATATTCATCTCAAATCATCGAGAATCAGTTAGCTAAATCATGAAGTATATTCTGGTGACCGGCGGTGTGATCAGCGGCGTGGGCAAGGGTGTCATCGCCAGCTCGTTCGGCACTATCCTCAAACACTGTAACATTCGCGTGACATCCATCAAGATTGATCCTTATATCAATATCGATGCCGGGACGTTCTCGCCCTACGAGCACGGTGAGCGCGATATTAATTTCTGCACATCATTGTGCCATAATATTTGAAAAAACAGCGGTTTTTTCGTTAGCATGTTCGACATCAATCGGTATAAAATTGAGTTCAATTTCCTGTGCTATTGATACGGGACTTTATTGCGATCGCAGCAGTTGCACGTTATTGCGTAAAGATCGCTTCTTCCGTGATTCTAGCTCCTGATTTCTCGTTTCTTAACATTACAGAAATTTTTTTTTCATTTGAATATAATTTATAAAGGGTTATACACACACACACACACGCGCACACACACACACACACACACACACACACACACACACATATATATATATATATATATATATATATATATACACATGTGTGTTGCGCGAGGTTTAATTCAAATCGTCTTGCCGATATTTCTATCACTGTTTTCTGTCTATTTTTTGATTATCGATAGAAAAGAAATAAATTACAAAATTTTTTATCTGAATAAACCATACAGTTGTGTGATAAAATTGAATAAAAATCGCTAAATTAAATTCCACGATAAGTGAGTGCCTTTATGGCGGTAAAATTTTCAGCCATGTGCTTACGCCATTTTGCATGCTGCCGCCACGCTATTTAATAATTAATTAAGATTTATCGAATGAGGTCAGATGAATTTTTATAGCTATATAAAATATATATGTACACAAATAAAATTAATTACGCATATATATATATATATATATATATATATATATATATATATATGTATATATTGTATATAGTGCAATAATAGAAGAATATTCATTTTAAGCCCCAAGTTAATTTATTTTTCTATGCAAATATTCTACACTATACGAATCCATCTGAATATGTTTTTAGGCATCTTCCGGTTCTATACATGCATTTCCTACATTCAAAAAAATGTAGATAGAAAATGTAGAGCTGGAGAGAAAAAGCACAATAAAAAAAGTAACATTAAAATTGATGTTAAAATTGATGTATGTCTTATTTTTAAAAATTATATAATTATATTATATATTATTAATAAAATTAAAGTAATATAATAACATTTTTAACATTTTTTATAAAATTATATATGATTAAATTAATTGCATATAGGATCAAATTAGTACTAAATTATTTCTCATATAGTTTCAACTATTATACAGATAAAGTTTAATAATATATCTGAAACAATTAACTGTGATTGAACAATTAAAAATTATTATTGATCAACAAATTATTTTAATTATTAGAGTATAGTAATTGTTATATAAATATGTTTGCATAATTTCATTCATCCTTTAGAAATGGTTTCTAATGTCCAATGAAGCTTGATGCTTATCACCACATTCCATTGTTCAGTCAAGTAAGCGGTAAAAACATTCCTCGAAGGGAAACATCTTATGTTACTGGGTTTTTATAGACACATCCGCTGTCAGTTTTTTAATTTTGCTTATGTTACTTACTGGAAAGTTTCTGTTTACTCTGTACAACAGGAGAAGTTTATGTACTCGATGATGGTGGTGAAGTGGATCTTGATTTGGGCAATTACGAGCGTTTTCTGGATATCACTCTTCATAAGGACAATAATATAACAACGGGAAAAATTTATCAACATGTTATTACAAAAGAGAGACACGGAGATTATCTAGGAAAAACAGTACAAGGTATATCTCTATTTATATAATATCGCATATTTATATATAAGAAAGAGAAAGAGAGAGAAAAACACAATTTTTGCACAAATTAATAAAGATTGATATTATTTTTTAGTTGTACCTCACATCACTGATGCTATTCAGGAGTGGGTGGAAAGAGTTGCGAATCAGTCTGTAACAGAAGATGGAGCTAAACCAGAGGTATTGCTAATAATATGAATTATTATAATATATAATGTTACATAATTCCATAAGATATGTAAAAATATTAATTTACATAATATTCTTTATATATTTGTGATATATAATTCTAATTACATAATTTATTAATAATGCTTTACAGGTTTGCATAGTGGAATTAGGTGGCACAATAGGCGACATAGAGGGGATGCCGTTTGTAGAAGCACCCAGATAGCAATTTGTTAACAAATTGTCGCCAAATTGGCATCAAATTCGGTCAAAACTTGGTAACAAATCCAGTGCCATCTGTGTCCGCATTAAGCTTGTGTTTTGGTGACAAAGCTTGCTGACATAACCTGACAGCAAATTGACGGCAAAAACCGAGCAAAGCTTGACATGATTTGACGTCAAATTGATGGCAAAAATCGAGCAAGATCTGCGCAAGACAATCTGATAGCAAATTGTCAGCAAAAACCGAACAAATTCTGCAGCTTTTGGCCATTCATATAAAAGTATATATTTAAATAGATTTAAAGCCTTAACCCTAAGTAACAAAATGATGATAAGTTATGGTCATAAAATGACCATTAGATAATTAGACATTATATAAAATCATATATTAATATGTTAAAACATATAGGTAAATTCAAATAACTTAATTTATAAAATTAAAGATCTTTTTGGACAGAAATTGTTTGAATAAGTGAAAATCGAACAATTTCTGTCCGATTTGCAAAAAATCAATTCAATATCTGAATTTCCTGTATAAGAATTGTGTCAAAAATTGAACCGATAGAAATATATATATTATAATATTATTAGCATTTTGTAGGCTTTATATACACTCATGACAAGAATTTGAATACGGGTATAGATAATGAATAACGCGCCGCATAGCGATAAGCGACTGAACTATTTTATAATACTCTGTAATAAGCTGCAGATTTTGTTCGGTTTTTGCTGCCAATTTGCCATCAGATTGCGCACTCTAGATCCTGCTCAGTTTTTGCCGACAATTTGATGTCAGTCATGTCAGCAAGCTTTGCTCGGTTTCTGCCGCCAATTTGCTGTGTAGTTATGTTAGCAAGCTTTGCTTGATTCTTGCCGGCAATCTGCCAGCTTAATCGGTAATAACAACTCTTGTACCAAATTTGTAGCCTTTTTGCTGACAATAATTTGTAGCAAGCACTTGGCAATATCTGTTAGAACAGACCTGGCTGACTGGGCATTTAGGCAATTTCAATTTAGAGTGAAGAAAGAAAACTTCTGTGTTGCCCATGTGTCTTTAGTGCCGCAGGTAACTGCGTTACATGCCTACAATCTTTACACACAGGTTACATTCTCGTTTACATATCTCTTCTATATTTTATGTGCATACAATAATAAATGCATAATTAATTTTTGTGAAACTCCCTAAACGTTTTTGTGAAGATAATTTCTGAGTAATTATTGAGATATAAAATACTTTTTAGCCAAAATCAACGGGTGAACCCAAGACGAAACCAACGCAATCTAGTGTGAGGGAGTTACGTGGATTAGGTTTATCACCCGATCTAATAGTTTGTAGATCGGAAACGCCTATTGGCAATTCTGCCAAAGAAAAAATTTCAAATTTCTGTCATGTCGCTCCAGAGCAGGTAATTATCATAAATATTTTTAATGAAGAAATAAACTGTATCGTAATTGATTAATTAAAATTGTTAATGTTTGAAAGTAAGTAATTAATTGATATCAACATTAAGTGACATCAAATATTTTGATCAGGTTATCACTATTCACGACTTAACATCCATATATCGAGTACCACTTCTTATGGAATATCAAGGCGTTATAGAGTTTCTCAATGATCGATTGCAACTGAATATCGGAATACCGCGTCCGCGTTTCTTCATGCGAAAATGGCGAGATTTAGCTGATCGCGTGGATCATTTGCGGAAAGATGTTAACATCGCTCTAGTGGGCAAATATACAAAACTCGAGGATTCCTACGCTTCTGTTACAAAAGCGTTGCAACATGCTGCCATTGAGGCCGGTTATAAATTGAAATTGACGGTACTGTGTCGTAATTATTTGAAATATATATAATTTTATACATATTACATAATCATATTGTACTATTATTTTTTGAATGATTATGCAATAATATTATTGCAGTTTATTGAAGCTGCTAATCTAGAGCAAATTACATTAATGGAAAATCCAGTCTTGTATCATGAGGCTTGGCAACAGCTTTGTAAAAGCAGGTAAATATTTCAATATATTTTTATGGTTCTGTACTTCTCTTATATCCATAATTTTTAATGAAGATACATTTGTTGTGTTTAGTGGCATTATTGTACCAGGTGGCTTCGGTAAAAGAGGATTGGAAGGAAAGATGGAGGCCTGTCGATGGTGTAGAACAAACAACAAACCGTTTCTCGGCATCTGTCTGGGTCTACAAGCGGCAGTCATTGAATTCGCGCGAAACGTATTGAATCTCCAATCGGCGAACTCTACAGAAATTGATCCACATACTAGTAGTCCTGTGGTAATAGACATGCCAGAGCACAATCAGGGAATTATGGGGGGAACTATGAGGCTTGGCAAAAGACAAACGCGTTTCTGTAACAATAATTCTGTCCTAAGTAAGTACCAGAATCCATGTTTCAACTTGAGATCAATTTTCTTTTTTCAATGCCACAATATATGATATATTCTTAATATATATATATATATATATATATATATATATATTATTTTATTTTTATATTTTTCTGTACAGAGAAATTGTATGACAATAAAGATGTCATAGAAGAAAGACATAGGCATAGATATGAAATAAATCCGGATTATGTTCCAGATTTAGAAGCAGCTGGTTTAAAATTTGTAGGTGAGTTATATTGCATTTTTTCACACACAATAAAGTTATAGTTTTGGTAAATATAATAGACAATCTTAATTATACATAATTGAGATAATACAATATATATATATATATATATATATATATATATATATATATATATACTCTATATAGTCTAACATTTTGTTTAATAGGTCGTGATGACGATGAAAATATACGAATGGAAATCGCCGAATTGGAAGGACATAGTTATTATGTAGCTACGCAGTTTCATCCTGAGTATCTATCAAGGCCTTTAAAACCCTCACCGCCGTTCCTCGGTTTAATTTTAGCCAGTGTAGACAAACTGAAGTATTATGTAGCACGAGGATGTAAATTTTCACCTCGCCAACAGAGCGATAATGAATCAGGTAATAATGAAATAACTAGAAAAAGATATATAAAAAAATAAAAATTTATATTAAATTAACGTAATTAGTATAATTAATATATATTAATATAATTGCGCGCACACACATATATGCAAAATGTATGTTTAATGTAAAAATTAGACATAATTTCAATTTGCATGCAAATTTCTCCAACTTACTCATTTGTCATGTTGATTGTTACAGACGATGACTACATGTTGGAGAAAGTGTCAAAATTGCAGTTGTCTAGTAATGCAAGTAGAAGTGGTAGTAATATTACAGAACTCAATGATACTTTGCATTGAGTGAAATTTTATTATCGCAAATTTATTTTGTATCATTCCATTTTCCTATAATCTGATCCACATGTCTTTCTCTAGTCTTACATAATTCATGATTAAAAATTGAAACATAATAAATACATGAATATGTGATAAGTATATATTTGTACAATATATATATATATATATATATTAATAATATAAATTTAAATCTTGCTATAACTGAAAACAGAAGTTAGAATCCTAATATAGCTTACAAGCAGCAACAACTATAAATACAAATATATAATTTATGATAACTTTAGGAATGAGTCTGTATCTCATATAAGTTACTATGAAATCTCATGTTTTGGTTAAATATATATATGTAAACAGGTTCTTATAGAAAATAGATTTCATCATTTTAATACATCGTCTTATACCAGAGATTTAAATTTATATAATTTTAATAAGTTAAAATGTTATGAGGGAATAAATAGTGTTTATGATATTATAATACACTATTTCAATTGTAAGTCTGCAGTATTCAAACTACATTTTTTATATCGACAAACTAATTTTTTATACGTACAAAGTATTCAGGATGAGGGATAGAGAGAGTGTCCCGAAATATTATAATTTTATTATAATCTCATGTATATCAAACAATTGTTATATTGTACATAATGTATAATGTAGTAGTGTATACCTAATACGAATTTTATTAGATATTATAAGTTTTATATTTTGTAATAAATTATGTCATGTTTAAACGTAAAAATTTCTTGTATGTTTGTATGTATTGATAAAAATATTAATATGTTTCAGATCAAATGAAATATATATGTATATGTGAATCTAGATTTTAAAGATTTAATTTAATTATATACAAGCCGAAATCATAATCTCTTTCTAAAAACATGATTTGTCTTTTATAAATTATATAATGATTATAAAGATTCTTTGAATTATAGCGACAATTAACTTATCATAGTCTAGTCTAGTCTTGTTGATATAATATTAACGAAAAAAGATAATTAATAAAATTAAAATGTTTGAAATATTGCAAAACTTAAAATTTTAATTTGTATTTCTTCTTATAATTATGTTCGCCTGATATTTTACTCATATTTGAGACCTTAAATTTTTGCGGTTTGAATTTTAATTTCAAATTCATATAAAAAAATTATCTATATTAAAAGACGATACAAATGAAAGAAAGTATATAATACAAAAATTTACAAATATCTAGATATGCAACTAGTTATATGAAATCTGATTTGTCAATTCTGGACATGCACATTCTATTGGTTAGAAATTTCACTCATACACATATCTTTCTTTACTACTGAAAGTCTGTGACAAAGCTATAGCTTTGGTACTTTTACCCTATAAAAATCTTGCAGCGCGCAAGCGCGGGCATAACGCTATACTTTACATATCGTGAACCGTGATGCGATTTATACAGTGCAGTGTTAAGTTCGGTTCAATTCATATCCAAGTTGTACTGACATTTACGAACTTGTAGCGGAGTATCCATATTCATCTCAAATCATCGAGAATCAGTTAGCTAAATCATGAAGTATATTCTGGTGACCGGCGGTGTGATCAGCGGCGTGGGCAAGGGTGTCATCGCCAGCTCGTTCGGCACTATCCTCAAACACTGTAACATTCGCGTGACATCCATCAAGATTGATCCTTATATCAATATCGATGCCGGGACGTTCTCGCCCTACGAGCACGGTGAGCGCGATATTAATTTCTGCACATCATTGTGCCATAATATTTGAAAAAACAGCGGTTTTTTCGTTAGCATGTTCGACATCAATCGGTATAAAATTGAGTTCAATTTCCTGTGCTATTGATACGGGACTTTATTGCGATCGCAGCAGTTGCACGTTATTGCGTAAAGATCGCTTCTTCCGTGATTCTAGCTCCTGATTTCTCGTTTCTTAACATTACAGAAATTTTTTTTTCATTTGAATATAATTTATAAAGGGTTATACACACACACATACACACGCACACACACACACACACACACATATATATATATATATATATATATATATATATATATATATATATATACACATGTGTGTTGCGCGAGGTTTAATTCAAATCGTCTTGCCGATATTTCTATCTCTGTTTTCTGTCTATTTTTTGATTATCGATAGAAAAGAAATAAATTACAAAATTTTTTATCTGAATAAACCGTACAGTTGTGTGATAAAATTGAATAAAAATCGCTAAATTAAATTCCACGATAAGTGAGTGCCTTTATGGCGGTAAAATTTTCAGCCATGTGCTTACGCCATTTTGCATGCTGCCGCCACGCTATTTAATAATTAATTAAGATTTATCGAATGAGGTCAGATGAATTTTTATAGCTATATAAAATATATATGTACACAAATAAAATTAATTACGCATATATATATATATATATATATATATATATATATATATATATATATATATATATATATGTATATATTGTATATAGTGCACTAATAGAAGAATATTCATTTTAAGCCCCAAGTTAATTTATTTTTCTACGCAAATATTCTACACTATACGAATCCATCTGAATATGTTTTTAGGCATCTTCCGGTTCTATACATGCATTTCCTACATTCAAAAAAATGTAGATAGAAAATGTAGAGCTGGAGAGAAAAAGCACAATAAAAAAAGTAACATTAAAATTGATGTTAAAATTGATGTATGTCTTATTTTTAAAAATTATATAATTATATTATATATTATTAATAAAATTAAAGTAATATAATAACATTTTTAACATTTTTTATAAAATTATATATGATTAAATTAATTGCATATAGGATCAAATTAGTACTAAATTATTTCTCATATAGTTTCAACTATTATACAGATAAAGTTTAATAATATATCTGAAACAATTAACTGTGATTGAACAATTAAAAATTATTATTGATCAACAAATTATTTTAATTATTAGAGTATAGTAATTGTTATATAAATATGTTTGCATAATTTCATTCATCCTTTAGAAATGGTTTCTAATGTCCAATGAAGCTTGATGCTTATCACCACATTCCATTGTTCAGTCAAGTAAGCGGTAAAAACATTCCTCGAAGGGAAACATCTTATGTTACTGGGTTTTTATAGACACATCCGCTGTCAGTTTTTTAATTTTGCTTATGTTACTTACTGGAAAGTTTCTGTTTACTCTGTACAACAGGAGAAGTTTATGTACTCGATGATGGTGGTGAAGTGGATCTTGATTTGGGCAATTACGAGCGTTTTCTGGATATCACTCTTCATAAGGACAATAATATAACAACGGGAAAAATTTATCAACATGTTATTACAAAAGAGAGACACGGAGATTATCTAGGAAAAACAGTACAAGGTATATCTCTATTTATATAATATCGCATATTTATATATAAGAAAGAGAAAGAGAGAGAAAAACACAATTTTTGCACAAATTAATAAAGATTGATATTATTTTTTAGTTGTACCTCACATCACTGATGCTATTCAGGAGTGGGTGGAAAGAGTTGCGAATCAGTCTGTAACAGAAGATGGAGCTAAACCAGAGGTATTGCTAATAATATGAATTATTATAATATATAATGTTACATAATTCCATAAGATATGTAAAAATATTAATTTACATAATATTCTTTATATATTTGTGATATATAATTCTAATTACATAATTTATTAATAATGCTTTACAGGTTTGCATAGTGGAATTAGGTGGCACAATAGGCGACATAGAGGGGATGCCGTTTGTAGAAGCATTTAGGCAATTTCAATTTAGAGTGAAGAAAGAAAACTTCTGTGTTGCCCATGTGTCTTTAGTGCCGCAGGTAACTGCGTTACATGCCTACAATCTTTACACACAGGTTACATTCTCGTTTACATATCTCTTCTATATTTTATGTGCATACAATAATAAATGCATAATTAATTTTTGTGAAACTCCCTAAACGTTTTTGTGAAGATAATTTCTGAGTAATTATTGAGATATAAAATACTTTTTAGCCAAAATCAACGGGTGAACCCAAGACGAAACCAACGCAATCTAGTGTGAGGGAGTTACGTGGATTAGGTTTATCACCCGATCTAATAGTTTGTAGATCGGAAACGCCTATTGGCAATTCTGCCAAAGAAAAAATTTCAAATTTCTGTCATGTCGCTCCAGAGCAGGTAATTATCATAAATATTTTTAATGAAGAAATAAACTGTATCGTAATTGATTAATTAAAATTGTTAATGTTTGAAAGTAAGTAATTAATTGATATCAACATTAAGTGACATCAAATATTTTGATCAGGTTATCACTATTCACGACTTAACATCCATATATCGAGTACCACTTCTTATGGAATATCAAGGCGTTATAGAGTTTCTCAATGATCGATTGCAACTGAATATCGGAATACCGCGTCCGCGTTTCTTCATGCGAAAATGGCGAGATTTAGCTGATCGCGTGGATCATTTGCGGAAAGATGTTAACATCGCTCTAGTGGGCAAATATACAAAACTCGAGGATTCCTACGCTTCTGTTACAAAAGCGTTGCAACATGCTGCCATTGAGGCCGGTTATAAATTGAAATTGACGGTACTGTGTCGTAATTATTTGAAATATATATAATTTTATACATATTACATAATCATATTGTACTATTATTTTTTGAATGATTATGCAATAATATTATTGCAGTTTATTGAAGCTGCTAATCTAGAGCAGATTACATTAATGGAAAATCCAGTCTTGTATCATGAGGCTTGGCAACAGCTTTGTAAAAGCAGGTAAATATTTCAATATATTTTTATGGTTCTGTACTTCTCTTATATCCATAATTTTTAATGAAGATACATTTGTTGTGTTTAGTGGCATTATTGTACCAGGTGGCTTCGGTAAAAGAGGATTGGAAGGAAAGATGGAGGCCTGTCGATGGTGTAGAACAAACAACAAACCGTTTCTCGGCATCTGTCTGGGTCTACAAGCGGCAGTCATTGAATTCGCGCGAAACGTATTGAATCTCCAATCGGCGAACTCTACAGAAATTGATCCACATACTAGTAGTCCTGTGGTAATAGACATGCCAGAGCACAATCAGGGAATTATGGGGGGAACTATGAGGCTTGGCAAAAGACAAACGCGTTTCTGTAACAATAATTCTGTCCTAAGTAAGTACCAGAATCCATGTTTCAACTTGAGATCAATTTTCTTTTTTCAATGCCACAATATATGATATATTCTTAATATATATATATATATATATATATATATATATTATTTTATTTTTATATTTTTTTGTACAGAGAAATTGTATGACAATAAAGATGTCATAGAAGAAAGACATAGGCATAGATATGAAATAAATCCGGATTATGTTCCAGATTTAGAAGCAGCTGGTTTAAAATTTGTAGGTGAGTTATATTGCATTTTTTCACACACAATAAAGTTATAGTTTTGGTAAATATAATAGACAATCTTAATTATACATAATTGAGATAATACAATATATATATATATATATATATATATATATATATATATATATATATATACTCTATATAGTCTAACATTTTGTTTAATAGGTCGTGATGACGATGAAAATATACGAATGGAAATCGCCGAATTGGAAGGACATAGTTATTATGTAGCTACGCAGTTTCATCCTGAGTATCTATCAAGGCCTTTAAAACCCTCACCGCCGTTCCTCGGTTTAATTTTAGCCAGTGTAGACAAACTGAAGTATTATGTAGCACGAGGATGTAAATTTTCACCTCGCCAACAGAGCGATAATGAATCAGGTAATAATGAAATAACTAGAAAAAGATATATAAAAAAATAAAAATTTATATTAAATTAACGTAATTAGTATAATTAATATATATTAATATAATTGCGCGCACACACATATATGCAAAATGTATGTTTAATGTAAAAATTAGACATAATTTCAATTTGCATGCAAATTTCTCCAACTTACTCATTTGTCATGTTGATTGTTACAGACGATGACTACATGTTGGAGAAAGTGTCAAAATTGCAGTTGTCTAGTAATGCAAGTAGAAGTGGTAGTAATATTACAGAACTCAATGATACTTTGCATTGAGTGAAATTTTATTATCGCAAATTTATTTTGTATCATTCCATTTTCCTATAATCTGATCCACATGTCTTTCTCTAGTCTTACATAATTCATGATTAAAAATTGAAACATAATAAATACATGAATATGTGATAAGTATATATTTGTACAATATATATATATATATATATTAATAATATAAATTTAAATCTTGCTATAACTGAAAACAGAAGTTAGAATCCTAATATAGCTTACAAGCAGCAACAACTATAAATACAAATATATAATTTATGATAACTTTAGGAATGAGTCTGTATCTCATATAAGTTACTATGAAATCTCATGTTTTGGTTAAATATATATATGTAAACAGGTTCTTATAGAAAATAGATTTCATCATTTTAATACATCGTCTTATACCAGAGATTTAAATTTATATAATTTTAATAAGTTAAAATGTTATGAGGGAATAAATAGTGTTTATGATATTATAATACACTATTTCAATTGTAAGTCTGCAGTATTCAAACTACATTTTTTATATCGACAAACTAATTTTTTATACGTACAAAGTATTCAGGATGAGGGATAGAGAGAGTGTCCCGAAATATTATAATTTTATTATAATCTCATGTATATCAAACAATTGTTATATTGTACATAATGTATAATGTAGTAGTGTATACCTAATACGAATTTTATTAGATATTATAAGTTTTATATTTTGTAATAAATTATGTCATGTTTAAACGTAAAAATTTCTTGTATGTTTGTATGTATTGATAAAAATATTAATATGTTTCAGATCAAATGAAATATATATGTATATGTGAATCTAGATTTTAAAGATTTAATTTAATTATATACAAGCCGAAATCATAATCTCTTTCTAAAAACATGATTTGTCTTTTATAAATTATATAATGATTATAAAGATTCTTTGAATTATAGCGACAATTAACTTATCATAGTCTAGTCTAGTCTTGTTGATATAATATTAACGAAAAAAGATAATTAATAAAATTAAAATGTTTGAAATATTGCAAAACTTAAAATTTTAATTTGTATTTCTTCTTATAATTATGTTCGCCTGATATTTTACTCATATTTGAGACCTTAAATTTTTGCGGTTTGAATTTTAATTTCAAATTCATATAAAAAAATTATCTATATTAAAAGACGATACAAATGAAAGAAAGTATATAATACAAAAATTTACAAATATCTAGATATGCAACTAGTTATATGAAATCTGATTTGTCGATTCTGGACATGCACATTCTATTGGTTAGAAATTTCACTCATACACATATCTTTCTTTACTACTGAAAGTCTGTGACAAAGCTATAGCTTTGGTACTTTTACCCTATAAAAATCTTGCAGCGCGCAAGCGCGGGCATAACGCTATACTTTACATATCGTGAACCGTGATGCGATTTATACAGTGCAGTGTTAAGTTCGGTTCAATTCATATCCAAGTTGTACTGACATTTACGAACTTGTAGCGGAGTATCCATATTCATCTCAAATCATCGAGAATCAGTTAGCTAAATCATGAAGTATATTCTGGTGACCGGCGGTGTGATCAGCGGCGTGGGCAAGGGTGTCATCGCCAGCTCGTTCGGCACTATCCTCAAACACTGTAACATTCGCGTGACATCCATCAAGATTGATCCTTATATCAATATCGATGCCGGGACGTTCTCGCCCTACGAGCACGGTGAGCGCGATATTAATTTCTGCACATCATTGTGCCATAATATTTGAAAAAACAGCGGTTTTTTCGTTAGCATGTTCGACATCAATCGGTATAAAATTGAGTTCAATTTCCTGTGCTATTGATACGGGACTTTATTGCGATCGCAGCAGTTGCACGTTATTGCGTAAAGATCGCTTCTTCCGTGATTCTAGCTCCTGATTTCTCGTTTCTTAACATTACAGAATTTTTTTTTTCATTTGAATATAATTTATAAAGGGTTATACACACACACACACACGCACACACACACACACACACACACACATATATATATATATATATATATATATATATACACATGTGTGTTGCGCGAGGTTTAATTCAAATCGTCTTGCCGATATTTCTATCTCTGTTTTCTGTCTATTTTTTGATTATCGATAGAAAAGAAATAAATTACAAAATTTTTTATCTGAATAAACCATACAGTTGTGTGATAAAATTGAATAAAAATCGCTAAATTAAATTCCACGATAAGTGAGTGCCTTTATGGCGGTAAAATTTTCAGCCATGTGCTTACGCCATTTTGCATGCTGCCGCCACGCTATTTAATAATTAATTAAGATTTATCGAATGAGGTCAGATGAATTTTTATAGCTATATAAAATATATATGTACACAAATAAAATTAATTACGCATATATATATATATATATATATATATATATATATATATATGTATATATTGTATATAGTGCAATAATAGAAGAATATTCATTTTAAGCCCCAAGTTAATTTATTTTTCTATGCAAATATTCTACACTATACGAATCCATCTGAATATGTTTTTAGGCATCTTCCGGTTCTATACATGCATTTCCTACATTCAAAAAAATGTAGATAGAAAATGTAGAGCTGGAGAGAAAAAGCACAATAAAAAAAGTAACATTAAAATTGATGTTAAAATTGATGTATGTCTTATTTTTAAAAATTATATAATTATATTATATATTATTAATAAAATTAAAGTAATATAATAACATTTTTAACATTTTTTATAAAATTATATATGATTAAATTAATTGCATATAGGATCAAATTAGTACTAAATTATTTCTCATATAGTTTCAACTATTATACAGATAAAGTTTAATAATATATCTGAAACAATTAACTGTGATTGAACAATTAAAAATTATTATTGATCAACAAATTATTTTAATTATTAGAGTATAGTAATTGTTATATAAATATGTTTGCATAATTTCATTCATCCTTTAGAAATGGTTTCTAATGTCCAATGAAGCTTGATGCTTATCACCACATTCCATTGTTCAGTCAAGTAAGCGGTAAAAACATTCCTCGAAGGGAAACATCTTATGTTACTGGGTTTTTATAGACACATCCGCTGTCAGTTTTTTAATTTTGCTTATGTTACTTACTGGAAAGTTTCTGTTTACTCTGTACAACAGGAGAAGTTTATGTACTCGATGATGGTGGTGAAGTGGATCTTGATTTGGGCAATTACGAGCGTTTTCTGGATATCACTCTTCATAAGGACAATAATATAACAACGGGAAAAATTTATCAACATGTTATTACAAAAGAGAGACACGGAGATTATCTAGGAAAAACAGTACAAGGTATATCTCTATTTATATAATATCGCATATTTATATATAAGAAAGAGAAAGAGAGAGAAAAACACAATTTTTGCACAAATTAATAAAGATTGATATTATTTTTTAGTTGTACCTCACATCACTGATGCTATTCAGGAGTGGGTGGAAAGAGTTGCGAATCAGTCTGTAACAGAAGATGGAGCTAAACCAGAGGTATTGCTAATAATATGAATTATTATAATATATAATGTTACATAATTCCATAAGATATGTAAAAATATTAATTTACATAATATTCTTTATATATTTGTGATATATAATTCTAATTACATAATTTATTAATAATGCTTTACAGGTTTGCATAGTGGAATTAGGTGGCACAATAGGCGACATAGAGGGGATGCCGTTTGTAGAAGCATTTAGGCAATTTCAATTTAGAGTGAAGAAAGAAAACTTCTGTGTTGCCCATGTGTCTTTAGTGCCGCAGGTAACTGCGTTACATGCCTACAATCTTTACACACAGGTTACATTCTCGTTTACATATCTCTTCTATATTTTATGTGCATACAATAATAAATGCATAATTAATTTTTGTGAAACTCCCTAAACGTTTTTGTGAAGATAATTTCTGAGTAATTATTGAGATATAAAATACTTTTTAGCCAAAATCAACGGGTGAACCCAAGACGAAACCAACGCAATCTAGTGTGAGGGAGTTACGTGGATTAGGTTTATCACCCGATCTAATAGTTTGTAGATCGGAAACGCCTATTGGCAATTCTGCCAAAGAAAAAATTTCAAATTTCTGTCATGTCGCTCCAGAGCAGGTAATTATCATAAATATTTTTAATGAAGAAATAAACTGTATCGTAATTGATTAATTAAAATTGTTAATGTTTGAAAGTAAGTAATTAATTGATATCAACATTAAGTGACATCAAATATTTTGATCAGGTTATCACTATTCACGACTTAACATCCATATATCGAGTACCACTTCTTATGGAATATCAAGGCGTTATAGAGTTTCTCAATGATCGATTGCAACTGAATATCGGAATACCGCGTCCGCGTTTCTTCATGCGAAAATGGCGAGATTTAGCTGATCGCGTGGATCATTTGCGGAAAGATGTTAACATCGCTCTAGTGGGCAAATATACAAAACTCGAGGATTCCTACGCTTCTGTTACAAAAGCGTTGCAACATGCTGCCATTGAGGCCGGTTATAAATTGAAATTGACGGTACTGTGTCGTAATTATTTGAAATATATATAATTTTATACATATTACATAATCATATTGTACTATTATTTTTTGAATGATTATGCAATAATATTATTGCAGTTTATTGAAGCTGCTAATCTAGAGCAGATTACATTAATGGAAAATCCAGTCTTGTATCATGAGGCTTGGCAACAGCTTTGTAAAAGCAGGTAAATATTTCAATATATTTTTATGGTTCTGTACTTCTCTTATATCCATAATTTTTAATGAAGATACATTTGTTGTGTTTAGTGGCATTATTGTACCAGGTGGCTTCGGTAAAAGAGGATTGGAAGGAAAGATGGAGGCCTGTCGATGGTGTAGAACAAACAACAAACCGTTTCTCGGCATCTGTCTGGGTCTACAAGCGGCAGTCATTGAATTCGCGCGAAACGTATTGAATCTCCAATCGGCGAACTCTACAGAAATTGATCCACATACTAGTAGTCCTGTGGTAATAGACATGCCAGAGCACAATCAGGGAATTATGGGGGGAACTATGAGGCTTGGCAAAAGACAAACGCGTTTCTGTAACAATAATTCTGTCCTAAGTAAGTACCAGAATCCATGTTTCAACTTGAGATCAATTTTCTTTTTTCAATGCCACAATATATGATATATTCTTAATATATATATATATATATATATATATATATATTATTTTATTTTTATATTTTTTTGTACAGAGAAATTGTATGACAATAAAGATGTCATAGAAGAAAGACATAGGCATAGATATGAAATAAATCCGGATTATGTTCCAGATTTAGAAGCAGCTGGTTTAAAATTTGTAGGTGAGTTATATTGCATTTTTTCACACACAATAAAGTTATAGTTTTGGTAAATATAATAGACAATCTTAATTATACATAATTGAGATAATACAATATATATATATATATATATATATATATATATATATATATATATACTCTATATAGTCTAACATTTTGTTTAATAGGTCGTGATGACGATGAAAATATACGAATGGAAATCGCCGAATTGGAAGGACATAGTTATTATGTAGCTACGCAGTTTCATCCTGAGTATCTATCAAGGCCTTTAAAACCCTCACCGCCGTTCCTCGGTTTAATTTTAGCCAGTGTAGACAAACTGAAGTATTATGTAGCACGAGGATGTAAATTTTCACCTCGCCAACAGAGCGATAATGAATCAGGTAATAATGAAATAACTAGAAAAAGATATATAAAAAAATAAAAATTTATATTAAATTAACGTAATTAGTATAATTAATATATATTAATATAATTGCGCGCACACACATATATGCAAAATGTATGTTTAATGTAAAAATTAGACATAATTTCAATTTGCATGCAAATTTCTCCAACTTACTCATTTGTCATGTTGATTGTTACAGACGATGACTACATGTTGGAGAAAGTGTCAAAATTGCAGTTGTCTAGTAATGCAAGTAGAAGTGGTAGTAATATTACAGAACTCAATGATACTTTGCATTGAGTGAAATTTTATTATCGCAAATTTATTTTGTATCATTCCATTTTCCTATAATCTGATCCACATGTCTTTCTCTAGTCTTACATAATTCATGATTAAAAATTGAAACATAATAAATACATGAATATGTGATAAGTATATATTTGTACAATATATATATATATATATATTAATAATATAAATTTAAATCTTGCTATAACTGAAAACAGAAGTTAGAATCCTAATATAGCTTACAAGCAGCAACAACTATAAATACAAATATATAATTTATGATAACTTTAGGAATGAGTCTGTATCTCATATAAGTTACTATGAAATCTCATGTTTTGGTTAAATATATATATGTAAACAGGTTCTTATAGAAAATAGATTTCATCATTTTAATACATCGTCTTATACCAGAGATTTAAATTTATATAATTTTAATAAGTTAAAATGTTATGAGGGAATAAATAGTGTTTATGATATTATAATACACTATTTCAATTGTAAGTCTGCAGTATTCAAACTACATTTTTTATATCGACAAACTAATTTTTTATACGTACAAAGTATTCAGGATGAGGGATAGAGAGAGTGTCCCGAAATATTATAATTTTATTATAATCTCATGTATATCAAACAATTGTTATATTGTACATAATGTATAATGTAGTAGTGTATACCTAATACGAATTTTATTAGATATTATAAGTTTTATATTTTGTAATAAATTATGTCATGTTTAAACGTAAAAATTTCTTGTATGTTTGTATGTATTGATAAAAATATTAATATGTTTCAGATCAAATGAAATATATATGTATATGTGAATCTAGATTTTAAAGATTTAATTTAATTATATACAAGCCGAAATCATAATCTCTTTCTAAAAACATGATTTGTCTTTTATAAATTATATAATGATTATAAAGATTCTTTGAATTATAGCGACAATTAACTTATCATAGTCTAGTCTAGTCTTGTTGATATAATATTAACGAAAAAAGATAATTAATAAAATTAAAATGTTTGAAATATTGCAAAACTTAAAATTTTAATTTGTATTTCTTCTTATAATTATGTTCGCCTGATATTTTACTCATATTTGAGACCTTAAATTTTTGCGGTTTGAATTTTAATTTCAAATTCATATAAAAAAATTATCTATATTAAAAGACGATACAAATGAAAGAAAGTATATAATACAAAAATTTACAAATATCTAGATATGCAACTAGTTATATGAAATCTGATTTGTCAATTCTGGACATGCACATTCTATTGGTTAGAAATTTCACTCATACACATATCTTTCTTTACTACTGAAAGTCTGTGACAAAGCTATAGCTTTGGTACTTTTACCCTATAAAAATCTTGCAGCGCGCAAGCGCGGGCATAACGCTATACTTTACATATCGTGAACCGTGATGCGATTTATACAGTGCAGTGTTAAGTTCGGTTCAATTCATATCCAAGTTGTACTGACATTTACGAACTTGTAGCGGAGTATCCATATTCATCTCAAATCATCGAGAATCAGTTAGCTAAATCATGAAGTATATTCTGGTGACCGGCGGTGTGATCAGCGGCGTGGGCAAGGGTGTCATCGCCAGCTCGTTCGGCACTATCCTCAAACACTGTAACATTCGCGTGACATCCATCAAGATTGATCCTTATATCAATATCGATGCCGGGACGTTCTCGCCCTACGAGCACGGTGAGCGCGATATTAATTTCTGCACATCATTGTGCCATAATATTTGAAAAAACAGCGGTTTTTTCGTTAGCATGTTCGACATCAATCGGTATAAAATTGAGTTCAATTTCCTGTGCTATTGATACGGGACTTTATTGCGATCGCAGCAGTTGCACGTTATTGCGTAAAGATCGCTTCTTCCGTGATTCTAGCTCCTGATTTCTCGTTTCTTAACATTACAGAAATTTTTTTTTCATTTGAATATAATTTATAAAGGGTTATACACACACACACACACGCACGCACACACACACACACACACACATATATATATATATATATATATATATACACATGTGTGTTGCGCGAGGTTTAATTCAAATCGTCTTGCCGATATTTCTATCTCTGTTTTCTGTCTATTTTTTGATTATCGATAGAAAAGAAATAAATTACAAAATTTTTTATCTGAATAAACCATACAGTTGTGTGATAAAATTGAATAAAAATCGCTAAATTAAATTCCACGATAAGTGAGTGCCTTTATGGCGGTAAAATTTTCAGCCATGTGCTTACGCCATTTTGCATGCTGCCGCCACGCTATTTAATAATTAATTAAGATTTATCGAATGAGGTCAGATGAATTTTTATAGCTATATAAAATATATATGTACACAAATAAAATTAATTACGCATATATATATATATATATATATATGTATATATTGTATATAGTGCAATAATAGAAGAATATTCATTTTAAGCCCCAAGTTAATTTATTTTTCTATGCAAATATTCTACACTATACGAATCCATCTGAATATGTTTTTAGGCATCTTCCGGTTCTATACATGCATTTCCTACATTCAAAAAAATGTAGATAGAAAATGTAGAGCTGGAGAGAAAAAGCACAATAAAAAAAGTAACATTAAAATTGATGTTAAAATTGATGTATGTCTTATTTTTAAAAATTATATAATTATATTATATATTATTAATAAAATTAAAGTAATATAATAACATTTTTAACATTTTTTATAAAATTATATATGATTAAATTAATTGCATATAGGATCAAATTAGTACTAAATTATTTCTCATATAGTTTCAACTATTATACAGATAAAGTTTAATAATATATCTGAAACAATTAACTGTGATTGAACAATTAAAAATTATTATTGATCAACAAATTATTTTAATTATTAGAGTATAGTAATTGTTATATAAATATGTTTGCATAATTTCATTCATCCTTTAGAAATGGTTTCTAATGTCCAATGAAGCTTGATGCTTATCACCACATTCCATTGTTCAGTCAAGTAAGCGGTAAAAACATTCCTCGAAGGGAAACATCTTATGTTACTGGGTTTTTATAGACACATCCGCTGTCAGTTTTTTAATTTTGCTTATGTTACTTACTGGAAAGTTTCTGTTTACTCTGTACAACAGGAGAAGTTTATGTACTCGATGATGGTGGTGAAGTGGATCTTGATTTGGGCAATTACGAGCGTTTTCTGGATATCACTCTTCATAAGGACAATAATATAACAACGGGAAAAATTTATCAACATGTTATTACAAAAGAGAGACACGGAGATTATCTAGGAAAAACAGTACAAGGTATATCTCTATTTATATAATATCGCATATTTATATATAAGAAAGAGAAAGAGAGAGAAAAACACAATTTTTGCACAAATTAATAAAGATTGATATTATTTTTTAGTTGTACCTCACATCACTGATGCTATTCAGGAGTGGGTGGAAAGAGTTGCGAATCAGTCTGTAACAGAAGATGGAGCTAAACCAGAGGTATTGCTAATAATATGAATTATTATAATATATAATGTTACATAATTCCATAAGATATGTAAAAATATTAATTTACATAATATTCTTTATATATTTGTGATATATAATTCTAATTACATAATTTATTAATAATGCTTTACAGGTTTGCATAGTGGAATTAGGTGGCACAATAGGCGACATAGAGGGGATGCCGTTTGTAGAAGCATTTAGGCAATTTCAATTTAGAGTGAAGAAAGAAAACTTCTGTGTTGCCCATGTGTCTTTAGTGCCGCAGGTAACTGCGTTACATGCCTACAATCTTTACACACAGGTTACATTCTCGTTTACATATCTCTTCTATATTTTATGTGCATACAATAATAAATGCATAATTAATTTTTGTGAAACTCCCTAAACGTTTTTGTGAAGATAATTTCTGAGTAATTATTGAGATATAAAATACTTTTTAGCCAAAATCAACGGGTGAACCCAAGACGAAACCAACGCAATCTAGTGTGAGGGAGTTACGTGGATTAGGTTTATCACCCGATCTAATAGTTTGTAGATCGGAAACGCCTATTGGCAATTCTGCCAAAGAAAAAATTTCAAATTTCTGTCATGTCGCTCCAGAGCAGGTAATTATCATAAATATTTTTAATGAAGAAATAAACTGTATCGTAATTGATTAATTAAAATTGTTAATGTTTGAAAGTAAGTAATTAATTGATATCAACATTAAGTGACATCAAATATTTTGATCAGGTTATCACTATTCACGACTTAACATCCATATATCGAGTACCACTTCTTATGGAATATCAAGGCGTTATAGAGTTTCTCAATGATCGATTGCAACTGAATATCGGAATACCGCGTCCGCGTTTCTTCATGCGAAAATGGCGAGATTTAGCTGATCGCGTGGATCATTTGCGGAAAGATGTTAACATCGCTCTAGTGGGCAAATATACAAAACTCGAGGATTCCTACGCTTCTGTTACAAAAGCGTTGCAACATGCTGCCATTGAGGCCGGTTATAAATTGAAATTGACGGTACTGTGTCGTAATTATTTGAAATATATATAATTTTATACATATTACATAATCATATTGTACTATTATTTTTTGAATGATTATGCAATAATATTATTGCAGTTTATTGAAGCTGCTAATCTAGAGCAGATTACATTAATGGAAAATCCAGTCTTGTATCATGAGGCTTGGCAACAGCTTTGTAAAAGCAGGTAAATATTTCAATATATTTTTATGGTTCTGTACTTCTCTTATATCCATAATTTTTAATGAAGATACATTTGTTGTGTTTAGTGGCATTATTGTACCAGGTGGCTTCGGTAAAAGAGGATTGGAAGGAAAGATGGAGGCCTGTCGATGGTGTAGAACAAACAACAAACCGTTTCTCGGCATCTGTCTGGGTCTACAAGCGGCAGTCATTGAATTCGCGCGAAACGTATTGAATCTCCAATCGGCGAACTCTACAGAAATTGATCCACATACTAGTAGTCCTGTGGTAATAGACATGCCAGAGCACAATCAGGGAATTATGGGGGGAACTATGAGGCTTGGCAAAAGACAAACGCGTTTCTGTAACAATAATTCTGTCCTAAGTAAGTACCAGAATCCATGTTTCAACTTGAGATCAATTTTCTTTTTTCAATGCCACAATATATGATATATTCTTAATATATATATATATATATATATATATATATATATTATTTTATTTTTATATTTTTTTGTACAGAGAAATTGTATGACAATAAAGATGTCATAGAAGAAAGACATAGGCATAGATATGAAATAAATCCGGATTATGTTCCAGATTTAGAAGCAGCTGGTTTAAAATTTGTAGGTGAGTTATATTGCATTTTTTCACACACAATAAAGTTATAGTTTTGGTAAATATAATAGACAATCTTAATTATACATAATTGAGATAATACAATATATATATATATATATATATATATATATATATATATATATACTCTATATAGTCTAACATTTTGTTTAATAGGTCGTGATGACGATGAAAATATACGAATGGAAATCGCCGAATTGGAAGGACATAGTTATTATGTAGCTACGCAGTTTCATCCTGAGTATCTATCAAGGCCTTTAAAACCCTCACCGCCGTTCCTCGGTTTAATTTTAGCCAGTGTAGACAAACTGAAGTATTATGTAGCACGAGGATGTAAATTTTCACCTCGCCAACAGAGCGATAATGAATCAGGTAATAATGAAATAACTAGAAAAAGATATATAAAAAAATAAAAATTTATATTAAATTAACGTAATTAGTATAATTAATATATATTAATATAATTGCGCGCACACACATATATGCAAAATGTATGTTTAATGTAAAAATTAGACATAATTTCAATTTGCATGCAAATTTCTCCAACTTACTCATTTGTCATGTTGATTGTTACAGACGATGACTACATGTTGGAGAAAGTGTCAAAATTGCAGTTGTCTAGTAATGCAAGTAGAAGTGGTAGTAATATTACAGAACTCAATGATACTTTGCATTGAGTGAAATTTTATTATCGCAAATTTATTTTGTATCATTCCATTTTCCTATAATCTGATCCACATGTCTTTCTCTAGTCTTACATAATTCATGATTAAAAATTGAAACATAATAAATACATGAATATGTGATAAGTATATATTTGTACAATATATATATATATATATATTAATAATATAAATTTAAATCTTGCTATAACTGAAAACAGAAGTTAGAATCCTAATATAGCTTACAAGCAGCAACAACTATAAATACAAATATATAATTTATGATAACTTTAGGAATGAGTCTGTATCTCATATAAGTTACTATGAAATCTCATGTTTTGGTTAAATATATATATGTAAACAGGTTCTTATAGAAAATAGATTTCATCATTTTAATACATCGTCTTATACCAGAGATTTAAATTTATATAATTTTAATAAGTTAAAATGTTATGAGGGAATAAATAGTGTTTATGATATTATAATACACTATTTCAATTGTAAGTCTGCAGTATTCAAACTACATTTTTTATATCGACAAACTAATTTTTTATACGTACAAAGTATTCAGGATGAGGGATAGAGAGAGTGTCCCGAAATATTATAATTTTATTATAATCTCATGTATATCAAACAATTGTTATATTGTACATAATGTATAATGTAGTAGTGTATACCTAATACGAATTTTATTAGATATTATAAGTTTTATATTTTGTAATAAATTATGTCATGTTTAAACGTAAAAATTTCTTGTATGTTTGTATGTATTGATAAAAATATTAATATGTTTCAGATCAAATGAAATATATATGTATATGTGAATCTAGATTTTAAAGATTTAATTTAATTATATACAAGCCGAAATCATAATCTCTTTCTAAAAACATGATTTGTCTTTTATAAATTATATAATGATTATAAAGATTCTTTGAATTATAGCGACAATTAACTTATCATAGTCTAGTCTAGTCTTGTTGATATAATATTAACGAAAAAAGATAATTAATAAAATTAAAATGTTTGAAATATTGCAAAACTTAAAATTTTAATTTATATTTCTTCTTATAATTATGTTCGCCTGATATTTTACTCATATTTGAGACCTTAAATTTTTGCGGTTTGAATTTTAATTTCAAATTCATATAAAAAAATTATCTATATTAAAAGACGATACAAATGAAAGAAAGTATATAATACAAAAATTTACAAATATCTAGATATGCAACTAGTTATATGAAATCTGATTTGTCAATTCTGGACATGCACATTCTATTGGTTAGAAATTTCACTCATACACATATCTTTCTTTACTACTGAAAGTCTGTGACAAAGCTATAGCTTTGGTACTTTTACCCTATAAAAATCTTGCAGCGCGCAAGCGCGGGCATAACGCTATACTTTACATATCGTGAACCGTGATGCGATTTATACAGTGCAGTGTTAAGTTCGGTTCAATTCATATCCAAGTTGTACTGACATTTACGAACTTGTAGCGGAGTATCCATATTCATCT
The DNA here is from genome assembly GCF_030449975.1 of Polyergus mexicanus. Lineage (NCBI taxonomy): Eukaryota > Metazoa > Arthropoda > Insecta > Hymenoptera > Formicidae > Polyergus > Polyergus mexicanus. The sequence continues at coordinate 79,693 of NW_027223357.1, forward strand.
CAAATCATCGAGAATCAGTTAGCTAAATCATGAAGTATATTCTGGTGACCGGCGGTGTGATCAGCGGCGTGGGCAAGGGTGTCATCGCCAGCTCGTTCGGCACTATCCTCAAACACTGTAACATTCGCGTGACATCCATCAAGATTGATCCTTATATCAATATCGATGCCGGGACGTTCTCGCCCTACGAGCACGGTGAGCGCGATATTAATTTCTGCACATCATTGTGCCATAATATTTGAAAAAACAGCGGTTTTTTCGTTAGCATGTTCGACATCAATCGGTATAAAATTGAGTTCAATTTCCTGTGCTATTGATACGGGACTTTATTGCGATCGCAGCAGTTGCACGTTATTGCGTAAAGATCGCTTCTTCCGTGATTCTAGCTCCTGATTTCTCGTTTCTTAACATTACAGAAATTTTTTTTTCATTTGAATATAATTTATAAAGGGTTATACACACACACACACACGCACACACACACACACACACACACACACACACACACACATATATATATATATATATATATATATACACATGTGTGTTGCGCGAGGTTTAATTCAAATCGTCTTGCCGATATTTCTATCACTGTTTTCTGTCTATTTTTTGATTATCGATAGAAAAGAAATAAATTACAAAATTTTTTATCTGAATAAACCATACAGTTGTGTGATAAAATTGAATAAAAATCGCTAAATTAAATTCCACGATAAGTGAGTGCCTTTATGGCGGTAAAATTTTCAGCCATGTGCTTACGCCATTTTGCATGCTGCCGCCACGCTATTTAATAATTAATTAAGATTTATCGAATGAGGTCAGATGAATTTTTATAGCTATATAAAATATATATGTACACAAATAAAATTAATTACGCATATATATATATATATATATATATATATATATATATATATATATGTATATATTGTATATAGTGCACTAATAGAAGAATATTCATTTTAAGCCCCAAGTTAATTTATTTTTCTACGCAAATATTCTACACTATACGAATCCATCTGAATATGTTTTTAGGCATCTTCCGGTTCTATACATGCATTTCCTACATTCAAAAAAATGTAGATAGAAAATGTAGAGCTGGAGAGAAAAAGCACAATAAAAAAAGTAACATTAAAATTGATGTTAAAATTGATGTATGTCTTATTTTTAAAAATTATATAATTATATTATATATTATTAATAAAATTAAAGTAATATAATAACATTTTTAACATTTTTTATAAAATTATATATGATTAAATTAATTGCATATAGGATCAAATTAGTACTAAATTATTTCTCATATAGTTTCAACTATTATACAGATAAAGTTTAATAATATATCTGAAACAATTAACTGTGATTGAACAATTAAAAATTATTATTGATCAACAAATTATTTTAATTATTAGAGTATAGTAATTGTTATATAAATATGTTTGCATAATTTCATTCATCCTTTAGAAATGGTTTCTAATGTCCAATGAAGCTTGATGCTTATCACCACATTCCATTGTTCAGTCAAGTAAGCGGTAAAAACATTCCTCGAAGGGAAACATCTTATGTTACTGGGTTTTTATAGACACATCCGCTGTCAGTTTTTTAATTTTGCTTATGTTACTTACTGGAAAGTTTCTGTTTACTCTGTACAACAGGAGAAGTTTATGTACTCGATGATGGTGGTGAAGTGGATCTTGATTTGGGCAATTACGAGCGTTTTCTGGATATCACTCTTCATAAGGACAATAATATAACAACGGGAAAAATTTATCAACATGTTATTACAAAAGAGAGACACGGAGATTATCTAGGAAAAACAGTACAAGGTATATCTCTATTTATATAATATCGCATATTTATATATAAGAAAGAGAAAGAGAGAGAAAAACACAATTTTTGCACAAATTAATAAAGATTGATATTATTTTTTAGTTGTACCTCACATCACTGATGCTATTCAGGAGTGGGTGGAAAGAGTTGCGAATCAGTCTGTAACAGAAGATGGAGCTAAACCAGAGGTATTGCTAATAATATGAATTATTATAATATATAATGTTACATAATTCCATAAGATATGTAAAAATATTAATTTACATAATATTCTTTATATATTTGTGATATATAATTCTAATTACATAATTTATTAATAATGCTTTACAGGTTTGCATAGTGGAATTAGGTGGCACAATAGGCGACATAGAGGGGATGCCGTTTGTAGAAGCATTTAGGCAATTTCAATTTAGAGTGAAGAAAGAAAACTTCTGTGTTGCCCATGTGTCTTTAGTGCCGCAGGTAACTGCGTTACATGCCTACAATCTTTACACACAGGTTACATTCTCGTTTACATATCTCTTCTATATTTTATGTGCATACAATAATAAATGCATAATTAATTTTTGTGAAACTCCCTAAACGTTTTTGTGAAGATAATTTCTGAGTAATTATTGAGATATAAAATACTTTTTAGCCAAAATCAACGGGTGAACCCAAGACGAAACCAACGCAATCTAGTGTGAGGGAGTTACGTGGATTAGGTTTATCACCCGATCTAATAGTTTGTAGATCGGAAACGCCTATTGGCAATTCTGCCAAAGAAAAAATTTCAAATTTCTGTCATGTCGCTCCAGAGCAGGTAATTATCATAAATATTTTTAATGAAGAAATAAACTGTATCGTAATTGATTAATTAAAATTGTTAATGTTTGAAAGTAAGTAATTAATTGATATCAACATTAAGTGACATCAAATATTTTGATCAGGTTATCACTATTCACGACTTAACATCCATATATCGAGTACCACTTCTTA